>NC_056743.1:1893402408-1893407408 GCF_019279795.1 Protopterus annectens | reverse complement strand
GGGAGATATAAATAACCCCTCCTGGAAACTGTCTATGTTTATGTGTGAGTGTATGCGAGTGTCACTGTGGCTCTGTCTGTGTGTGTGTGTGTGTGTGTGTGTGTGTGTGTGTGTGTGTGTATGTGTGTGTCTGAGTAAGTTTTAAAATAATCTCGGATTGGTAAAATTGTGCCAGAAGGCAATAGGACAATTGGCTGAAATCCTAGGAAAAATTTGATTTTTTAATTTTTTTATTTTTTATTTATTTAACATTTGTTGACCGGGAAAGTCCGACTAGGTTCCACAGATCCTGTTTTCAGAGGAGGCCCGGGGAGAAATGCTCCAGATGTAAAATTTGTTTATAATTGTGATCTGTAACTATACAACATAAATCTTATATGGGTGTGGCAGGTGTTGGCGAAGCAGCAATGTGATTTACTGTATGGTAGTATGGTCATTCACATGTTATTCAATTACAGTGGTGCACATTTTAAAGATGTCACATTCTGTTTGGCAGTAGTGGTATAAATTATGAAACCATAGTCCCAAATGCCACATATAATTTGCCAAAAGAAGATGGGATTGTATGCATTTTCATTAAGTATAATTTTATGGAAACAGAAAGGGTTGTATGCCTTTTAGTCCAACTGAAGTTTTGCAGTGGTCTGAGTTTCTGTTAGTCTGATTTCTTACAGATTAGATACTTATTTTAAGCAGCTATGATATTTCTTTACTTTTTCCACAAAATGCAGTTCAAACATTCATGGTTCTATTGTTTGGCACTATCCCATCTGGGAAACTTGTTTGCATATATCAACTGACTACTAAAGCTTTGTTTCATTACTCTAAGTGACTCGTTGTGTGTTTCAAAATACAAAATGTACTTTCATTTAAGTATCAAACTGCAACTACAGAAATAAACAGTGGTGTTACCGATTACTGTGACCACAGAAGCAAAAAGTGAATTGGTCGTGAAATGGACAGAATCCTGTACCCCAACGTAAAGATGCTAAAAGGCATCACAGAGTGCTCACACCTAAGGATGGCACAGCAGTCAGATAGTCATTAGAGTTGCTGCCTCATAACATTTGGTTGTCCAGTTTAGTTCCTAGCTAAGGTGTCTTCGGTATGAAATTAGCACAGTCTCCGTCCTCCCATGTAAGTTTGAACAGCAAATGAGTCTGAAGAGCTACAACTAATCAGGTGCATTATTTCTTTTAAATTCTCAAAAAAAAGCTTTATCCACCTTTCAAGTTAAAGAAAACAATGCATAGCTGGATGCTAATCAAAACTTGGGATGGGTCAGATCAGAACCAACTCAAATGGAATTACTCCACTTTGCTAAGCAGCAGCAGGGCTAGGTGGGATGGTGAGACAACCCTGTAGCACAAACCAGCATTGAAAATGGGTAAGAATTTGGGTTTCTACCTAAATTAACACTGGTGACTGATTCAGATGTGAGCCAGCCCTGGAGCACAAACCAACACTGATAACTGGGTGGTGATGTGGGTCTCAACAGAAATCACCGCTGGAGTCTCACTGAGATGTGGACCAAATTGTTAAGTATTAAGCAATACTGCAGAATGGTTATGAATGTGGGACAAGGTGCAGGGTTTGATTCTTACATTGGGTAATTGGCTAGGCTTAAAATGGCCCACAAGGGAATTAGCCTAGTACTAATCTATGAACCTATAATCTATGAACCAAACCTACAGCAGAGACCAGTGGCAATTAGTGAGGAACTGGTGATTTCAGCCAACATTATGGCATTAACTCAATATCAGGGGCTAGGGTGCAGGACTGCAGCCTTATCCTGTCGCACAAGTCAGAAATGTTAGATATTATCCTGAGTTATAATTATTTCAAGTTTAAGGATGATATTTACCATCAGATAAATGGGGTGGCAATGGGTGCAGCGATGGTACACAGTTATGACAATATTTTTATGAATGGTTGGGAAAAAATGTATATTTATGTTGACCAATTTAAAAACAATATTGTCTGTTACAAACGTTTTATTGATGACCTTTTTCTTGTATGGAGAGGAGGTATTGAGTCCCTCAGAGCATTTATAGCTTATATCAATGGGGTCTGTACTTACTTACAGTTTACATCAGTATGGGACAATAAGAGCATTTCGTATTTGGATGTAACAGTGTAACAAGGACAAAGGGAAGTTGTCAACTAAAATAAACAAAAAGAATGTGCAGAATAATGCATACTAACATTTTTCTAGTATGCATCCCAAGCATACAAAAGAAAATATTGTAAACGGTCAGTTAATGAGGGTCCATCAACTAACTACCAACGATGAGGATTTTACCACTGAAAGTGGACATTTATGTCGTACGTTTGTAGCGAGAGCTTATTCCAAAGAATCGGTGATGAACAAATTTGATGAGATCAGTGAAATCAGGAAACCTGCCAGTGTAGCTTGTAGGAGAACTGCCACCAAAGGCCACCAAAGACGGTAGAATCAATCAAATTATTAATACCAATTGGAAATCATAAAGAGTAATGAAGGGGTTTTCAAAGCAGGAGGAGAGGGTCCGAGGTTTGTGTGTAAAAAAGGAAAGAGTTCCAAAAATGTTTTCAAAGTCAGCTTAACGCTCGACCATCAAACATCAGTGAAAGTAGGAGAAAATGCGTGCATGTTATTTTTGTGATCTAATTTATGACGGAATCAGTGAAATTACTGTTAATAATTTTAAAATCAACATTAATAACATTTACACATGCAAATGGAAATATGTTGTGTATCTAATTATTTGCAAGCCGTGTGGGGCATTTCATGTGGGACGTACTAGTAGGGAATTGTACAAAAGGATGTATGAACACAAAAGAGCAGCTGAAATTAGGAATGAGACCAATGCCTTAGGCAAACTTTATAAAATGGGAAACTGTATCATTGATTTTAAATTCCTAGTTTTGGGTGCTATCACTAGTTTTGAAATGTTATTTAATGCTGAAGAACTTGGATGGCTGGAATATTCATGGCAGGTTAGATTAAATACATGTTATCCTCCAGGTTTAAACAGCAGGGAAGATTTAGTGGCACACCTGAGGAGGAAGGGGTTAAGGCATTAAACCTGCAAAGCCATATGACACATTATTAAAGTATTTAAATGAAATGTTGGTTATATTTAATTCAGTCTGATGAAGTCTCAGTGTCAAGAGACGAAAGCACTTACTGGATTATTTTGTTGCATTAAAGTGGTTTGGTTTACTACCGAGTTTTATTTTTTATTTTTTTGAGTTATTCGGTTCAACGTTATTGGTTTTTGTTTAGATACTGAGATAATTATCAGTGACTTTACTCATTTTGCTATTAAAATCAATCGGGACCAATGCTTCACCTTTAATGTATGAAATTAACCAAAAATAGGTCACCAGGTGTGTCCTTTGGAGATTCAGGAGGTATATAAACATGGACCTCAGTTAATGAATTTACCCTATTAAATGGCTGCAAGAAAGAGATTCCTGCAGACAGAGTAAGGTAGCTGATTGGGGGTGTTGAGAGAGCATGGTACAGAACTGACAAAAGGTTAGTCAGTTTATGTTCGTCACTATGCCCGATTATTAATATAGCTTTGTTTTTATCTTTGTCTCTCTATAGTAGTGATGGAGTGTGGATTTATTTTTTTGGTAAATTTCTAACTTATGTTATCCTGATGATTAATGCAGAGGATTAGAGGAGATCAGTTGCCAAAACACTAAAGATCTTTGCCTCCTATTCAGAAAGATCAAAGGATCAATCCTGACCTCTGGCCAATGCCTATATGGAATTTGTATGTTCTCCATGGGTCTCTGTGGGGTTTCTCCTACCTCACAAAAACATGCTGACTGTTTCCACCTCAAACTCAGACATCAGCAGCATAGACTCGAGGTGGTGCCTTTTGGGAGAAAAGTCTTATAGACCAACTGCTTTTGGCATCAACTATCGTGTGCTATATCCTCACAATAGAAGAGCATGGATCACAAAATGCATGCTGTGTCAGGGCTAGCTACCTATGCTGCAAAAATTGACCTCTAGGTGATTTAGTCACTTTGATTAATGTTGCCAAATTGGCATGGATATTTACTGGTGGTAAGTGGGTCAAGGACTACATTAGCAAACAGGTCAGAAGGGGGACAGGGTTCCTATGGGTGTCCCCATACTTAATCAAACCAATAATTGCATAAATGCGGCAAGACTCTATTTTTGTAATGATGATGACTTGGCATGAATGTCCTAATAACTAATTCATTCATTTGCCAACTACTAGTTTATGCTGATGGATTATATGGAGGACATAATAAGCAAAAGGATAAATGCATTTGATGCAACTATGTTATGGGTTACTTTTAGAAAGAATGTTCCAGAATGAGGATATGAAGAAGAGTCATACAGGGAAGAAAGAAGTGATGTAGAGGCTAACAGTTGCAGAACTAGGAGTGTCCATAGACTAAATATATCTGCAGAGAACATTACTTCTCACTGGTGGTTGAGCTACAGACGAAGGGGGCAAATGTGTAAATATAAAGCCAGCTAGTTTAGTGAGGCAAGGTGGTTGGGATGCATAGTAGAAGAATTCATATCCATGCTATTGCACCATGTTCTTGCAGGTATTTAGGACAAGTGGAAAGGCAATTGTTATTGCAGGATCTTTAACTTGGCGAATCTGTCAGCAGATGTGCTATACATTTTCACAGTTTCCGATTTAATGGCCTACAACCTGTGGCTACTTTGAGTCATAAAATGGTTACTTTCTTGGTACTGTTGCTGGTACTCCCACACAAAACTACCTTTGCATGTGTTCACATAAAACAAGTGTCCCTTTCTTGTAGTTATCTAATTGTCATTGTCCAGGTGGAAAAATAATGACCCAGCTTGGGAAGAAAACAGCAGTATGAAAATTTGAGATAAGGAATTATATCCAAGGTCATACAGTAGACAAATGAATGCTGAAAACATCAAACTCTTATTTAAGAGCTGTTTCCAGATTTGCCTTCTTTAAACCAAATAGCCTGGTTACAAATAC
>NC_056743.1:1893387408-1893397408 GCF_019279795.1 Protopterus annectens | reverse complement strand
TCAGCTGTAGTAAGATATCCTGGCCATCCACTCTTGCAGGTCAGCTGTAGTAAGATATCCTGGCCATCTGCTCTTGTTGGTTACCTGTATTAAGATCTCCTGGCCATCCAGTTTTGTTTGTTATCCATGCATATGGTCCTCCCTCCAAATGCATAAGGCAATATTTATACAACTGACATGACAAGTATTTTCAACAGGGAAGAGATACTGTCCAAACCACCAAACCACAAAATGAATTCAAAGTTTGGCAGTTATAGTAATTTTAGTAAAATAAATGCAGAAATGTTGATTCTGTGGAACTCCCTATGCATATAAATTGGCCATGGCCTAGAATCTTGGGTATATTGGAGGAACGTGCTGAGATGTTCCACTTCCATCTTAGTACAAATGTATTCTGTACATAATTACATAATCACAGACCGATCAATGCTGCTGTTGCTGTCACCTTGAAGGCCAAACAAACATTCAGTATTGAGTTTGAATCTGGTGTCAAACCCATAGAGCTGCATCACATCAAGTCACTGTACCCTCCTCATATGCATTAAATATAATGGAACAAACATACCTTCTCCTGCATAGGAGGAAGGCTGGGCCTAACACTTTTTAAGAGTAGTGATATCAAAATCTGATAGTACAAAGGCAGAGAATGCACTGTGTGCTCCTCCCATGACTGTAACAACAAATTATGCACCACACTGTAAGTGTGAAGTCGAGTGACTTGTGAGTAAAAGCACCAAAAATGCTTCGTTATTAAGCGTTGTTCACGTGCTGTACATAACTGACATATCATTGTTATGAATGGCATGTCCGTATCTTACCAAATTGATGAGCTTGGATGTATTTTATTATCTACAGTTAGGATCAATAACATCATTATATTGTAATTCACATCACATTTGTACCTCTGTAGAAATGTACATGACTTTACTGGGCACCTGCACATATGATAGTTCTGCAAATCTGTAGAAATGTACATGACTTTACTGGGCACCTGCACATACAATAGTTCTGCAAACTGTCCACCTTCTGTTGCAAACCTTGTATTTTCTCACATCAAAATCTGTGCATACATCACGCCAGTGCCCTGCTTGAAGGCTAGGAATGGACAACTTCTGGTGTATCTGAGTCATCCATGTGAGATGCAGTTTTGTCAGTACTTGACAAGGTGTCTAGTTCAGTGTATATATTTATACATATATCAGCCAAATGTCCATACGGAGTCACCTCTACTGCATTTTGATGATAATGATGAACTTATGAATGTAAACAGTCTTCCCCATCAGCCTTTGTGTATGCCATGGCATGCTCATGGCAGTGCCCCTTCTCCCTTTTCCCATCAGACTTTGCTTATGCCATGGCATGCTCATGGCAGTCCCCCCTCCCTTTTCCCATCAGCCTTTGCTTATGCCATGGTGTAGTCATGGCAATGTCCCTTCCTCCTTTTCAATATATGCCAATATGCTTAGATTTTTAAAACTTTCACACTGTTGAAGATATAACTGCCAGTTATCAACAGTTTGTTTCTCTGCTGGCTTTCCACATCTCCATATTGTTTCCATCATTGCTAGTGGGACACGTGGGCCATCTTAGATGATATAGATGAGGTGATATCTGTGACATCACTTTTTGTCTGCATAGTTGCAGACATCTGATATCCATACATGAAAGAAGATGCACACCTTCATACTAAATTGTTCATGCATACCTGGGGTGCTGTTCTCTGCTAATTGGTGCATAATTTATTTTATTTAACATTTGCTTACCAGGAAAGCCTGACTTGGAATCAACCAATTTTCAGTGGAGGCCAGGGGAGAAACACTCCATATGCATCTCTTTGTAATGGGGAGGAACCCCACATGGGTGACATGCAGACTCTCCACAGAAGGCACCCCAGCTGAGAATCAAACCAGAGAACCTCTTGCTGTGAGGAGACAGTGCAACCGCTGCACCACTGCGCCATCTGAAAGACTCCCTAAAGACTGCTGCCTGTAGTAGTCTTTAGGCCATCTACACAGAGCAACCCCATTAACATTGCCATATATAGAATTATATATCATCCCTCCCAAATTTTGCATAAATAAACATTCCAACATTTTTCTAATCATTACAGCTTTATAAATATGGAAATAATAACTTTTTACATTAATAGACCTTCTGCTTTGCTTGTGGTTTCTACACATCATACCTTTTCTCATTCACTTTCATTTATTTGCAGAAAATAGATTCAGATACTTAGTGCTTGTAACAATGCCAAATTCTTATAAAATTGGAGGGATAAACAGAAAAGGATAGTTAAAAACACGACTGCTGAATGAACACATCTAGTCAGTATCCAAGAAGGAAAAGCAGGAATCCTTGTAAAATACAGCTTATAATTGTGTGCAGTTTAATCATTTTTAGCTAGTCCATTTAAAGAAGACAAATCTGGAAATAGCTCCAAAATTAAAGATGCCTAAGGTAATGGGATGTAATAGGCTGCTCTCCTGACATTTCAGATATATGACAAAATAACTTGTACCACTATTAATTAATCTGTTTAATAGATCATCAGAGTTAAATATGATCCCTGAAGACTGATAAAAGCAGATATTCTTCCCATCACAACACCAGGAACCAAGACAGACTACAAACTGTCTGACACTTTGACCTAACCCAAATGAGAGTCATAGAATCAGTGTGTGTGTGTGCGGGGGATTGGGAATATTCAGAAGCCAATTTAAGACAGAGAAGCCATTTGAGATAAAAAGAGGGAATGCCATGACACAGTCAGTGGAACTGCTGCCTCTAATCCAAAAGTGTGTAGGTTTGAGCCTCAGCTAAGGCACTATTTATGCAGTGAGTAGATTCCATCCCTGCATCTATTCTCCAGCTGTTTCATTTTCTTCCCAGTTTTATGGAAGTGCGATTTCTGAGATAGACTTGTTGTAGTCTGTCTAGAACAAGCTTCAATACCTAATCCACTGTGCGATTTCTGACATAGACTTGTAGTCTGTCTAGAACAAGCTTCAATACCTAATCCACTGTGCGATTTCTGAAATAGACTTGTAGTCTATCTAGAACAAGCTTCAATACCTAATCCACTCTGCGATTTCTGAGATAGACTTGTAGTCTGTCTAGAACAAGCTTCAATACCTAATCCACTGTGCGATTTCTGAGATAGACTTGTAGTCTGTCTAGAACAAGCTTCAATACCTAATCCACTCATTTTCAGGTAGGCTACTTTAATCACGTAAAAGGATAAAGCAAGTGATTTGAAAAGGAAGAAAACTCCAAACAGGCTGAAGCATATATCTTCTATTAGAATATGTTTGTTCCATAATGTTGTCACTTTGTATAAAGTTGTTACCTTTCTACAGATAGCTAAGAAGTTCTCATGCTCATACCGGAAATCTCACCTTTGCTGTGAAGTGTGTTTCCATGAAAAGCAGGAAAAGTTTTAAAATTTTATACTGTACTAAAACAATTTTAAAGTCTAGAAAATGTAGCCTGGAATAAAACGATGAGGGCAAATGATGCTGAAAAGTTTTAAGTACTTCAATGGCATGTGCAGAGTTTCATGAGCGCCATGTTTCACATGAGCAACTCATAAACAAATAAATAATTTTGTGACCAAGAGGATGCAAGTTGAAAATATAAAATGGATATATCAGAAAGATAAAAGGAAATCTATCTGTTCAGAAGAGGTGAGGGTTATGTTGAAGCCCCTTTGTGACATGATTTAACAGTTCATATCACAGGCGTAATAAAAATTGTACAAGGGTATGTGAAAGAAAGAAGCTTTTGGCACAGTAAAATCTGCAATTATCCAGACTGTTTGGAAATGGGCAACCTAGGTTAAACAGGTGGTCCCAATGTGATATCAACATGCATGTTTCTGTCCCTTAGTATATCCTTATTGTGTGAGATCCGTTCTCAAACGGCATGAAATAACTGGCTGTTTGGTTACTGTGATTTAGTAACTGACATTATTTTGCTATGTTTTAAATAAATCTCAGCAGACATATTCTTATATAATATTAATGTTGTTTTATTAAATATTGTGAAACCATATATTTGCTTTGAGTCCTTACATTAAAAAGATAACATCATGATTGTAATCACCATTGTAGGATTTGCCTTTTTGAAAAGGAATGTAGCAAGCAACTGCCTTTGTTGTTAATGTTAGTACAGTGTGAAGCTGGGGCACATCAGAAAACTGCACATAATTCTGCGAATTAGTTTAATCACAATGGATGTCTTTGTAAACGAAAATGCTCTGCACAAACCAATAATCAGTAACAATTGTAATCTGTCTCATTCAGAAGATATACTTGCTGTTTACTGTAGGGTTACAGACTGCATTTATCTGTTTTTGCTAATGTGTCAACTAACACCGGCCATGATTGTATTCATTTCACAAACCACAAAGAATGGCTATAGCAGACCTGCAACAGATGGGGCATGAGCAGCTTTCATATTCGAGTAAAAATCTCATTATGTCTTCCCCAGGTCAGAATGCTACCACAAACTAGAGAGTGGATGGTATAAAGAACATCTACCTTCATTCAGCAAGAACCACGTAATATCAAACTCTGTGGTCATGCCACCTCCCAGTAAAGGAATTCTTAAATGATTTCATCTGCAGCAACTTTTGAAGTATCTCACCATTCAGACACTAAATTGTCATCTGACACAATAAACAATATGCAAAAGGCTTGCGATAGACTGTGCATGCAGGTTGTGACTGAAAATACTCTATACTGAATTAGCCCTACAATCAAGCTAAACAAATAATTATTGGCCATATACCAGCTCACTCTCTATCCCAAAAATCATTCACTGTGTTACACATTTCATTAAAGTCCTAAGTAACTTACAAGCGTAATACATAAGTTCATAGGTTGGTACTAGGCTATCGGCCCTAGGTCCTATACAAGCCTAGCCATAACAATTCCCTGGCTATTTCTTCTCACAGTATTTACTTCCCTGGACCCCTGTCTAGCAGGGCGACTGATGTGATCCCCGGGGTGAATTTCCTATCTCCCATCCAATCATCAAGGTTCCTTTTGAAGAGGGCCATAACTCATAAACCTGATGACACTTATATATGCATTACTTAAAAACTTGTTGGTTTTGAAAATATGATTTTATGCAATGTGATATAGAATTACGTGGTTTCCCAACTTTTGAGGAAATGCGTTATAAACTGACATCTGCTGTGTAAGTACAACAAAGCACAACCATAACAATTAATTCTGAGAATTATGTTAGACTCCTCAATCCGAAAGGGAAAAATATGAAC
Organism: Protopterus annectens; assembly: GCF_019279795.1. Taxonomy (NCBI): domain Eukaryota; kingdom Metazoa; phylum Chordata; order Ceratodontiformes; family Protopteridae; genus Protopterus; species Protopterus annectens. The sequence continues at coordinate 1,893,392,127 of NC_056743.1, read as the reverse complement.
TGAGAAAATGGAAAGCAGAAATCAGAGCAAAGTGCAGTACAGAGGTTGAGCAATACATTCAATACTCAAGAAAATCAAAAAGAAGTTGCTGGTAATTTGCCCTAATGTATGTAATCAGGAAACGTCAACAAATAATTTCTCATCCATAGCAGGATAGTGTTGTTTGATGCACTTGTGGTGACACCATCTTTCTAAATGGCACAAGCAGGTCAAAACATGGCATCATGAACTATTACTGTCACCACAGTCACATGGTGGTCATGTGATTACACCAGGTCAAAACATAGAATCATGTACTACTACTACTCTCACCACAGTCACGTGGTGGTCATGTGATTACACCAGGTCAAAAGATGGCATTATGAAGTACTACTCTCACCACAGTCACGTGGTGGTCATGTGATTACACCAGGTCAAAAGATGGCATTATGAAGTACTACTCTCACCACAGTCACATGGTGATCATGTGATTACACACAGTTATTTAACACGTTTCTCCAACAATGAAACAGTGACACTTCATGTTGCTGTTTTTGTATATTCATTGTCTTTGCCTTTATAACATGAATGCACCAAAATAAGACATTGTTCCATCTTTTATTCGAACCAGGCCTTTCTCGGTTACTCGGACAGAGATATGGTCACCATCATCTAGATAAAATAATCCACCTAAGAAGCTGTTCTCTAGCCATTGGTCAGTGCTCAGATTTATGCACAAGAAACGACGCGAGCTCATCAAGGTGATCTCACTTGGATATTTGTCATTCCTTTTCACAACAATGTGCTTAAAAAGTTTCATTTTAGTATCTATGCATTCAACTTCTCCCAACATTAACTTTGAATACACATAATAATAACCAGTTTTCTTGATGAGTAAAGCTCCATTGTGATAACCAGTTTGAGATTTAAATGCAAGACCCTTCTTGTCTTCCCAGTAGAGGAGGTCTCCATCAGAAGGACTGCAGTTACAACCTGTATGAAAATTAAAGTGTGGTTTAGTATTTAAACAAAGTATCAAGATTCACATGCAATCACAGGGCAAATTAAGATTATTAAAAAATGCATACTTATAGTCAGTGGTCACTAGCCTGAGGACAGAACTTCCTTCATGTCTGATACTTCGGTTACTTTTGTTATATACAGCATCTGTACATAATAGCTTTACTACTTTCCCTCCTTAGCCCTCTATTTGAACACTGAATTTAACTTCCCTCTGCTATGATCCTTCCAGATATATTTTACACTGACGTGTGTTAGTATGTACGCCTGTTATTAAGTCTATTTTGTCATGATTGTGAATCTACTGCTTGTTATTCTTATGTGTATTAATATTTTATATTATTAATTGTATTTAATTATTGTGGAGCTTTCCTCCATGGGCCGTCACTGAAAATGGGTACATTCTAAGCCCAGTGGACGTTCCCAGTGAACAACTGCAATAAATAAATAAATACATAAATTATAGATCTACATTGCTTATTGAGAGATGGGTCATGTAAAGAGTGTATAATTATGTCATATCCAAAATCTGTACCATAGAAAGTAACTTCAGACACACGCCTCTATACTCAGGTGGACAGAGTAGCTGCAAAACTTTCTGCCATATAAACATGTTCAGAGTTTATCACATAAATAATGGTAATGGTATACTGCCCAAGCTTCATTAAAAAACAGTCAAACCCACAGCTGCCAGCTTACAGTAAATGGGGAAGGATACAGGATTAATGCCCTTCATTCTGCAGCCCTGGATTTGATTCCCCTAGCCTCTACTTACCTAATATATATGTATATGTATATCTATATATGAGTGCATATTGCTACGTGTGTATATATGAATATGTATTTATATATGTATATCTATATATGAGTGCATATGGCTACGTGTGTATATATGAACATATATTTACATATATGTATATGTATATCTATATATGAGTGCATATGGCTACGTGGGTATATATGAATATGTATTTATATATATATATATGTATATCCATATATGAGTGCGTATGGCTACGTGTGTATATATGAATTTGTATTTATATATATGTATATGTATATCTATATATGAGAGCGTATGGCTACGTGTGTATATATGAATATGTATTTATATATATGTATATGTATATCTATATATGAGTGCATATGACTACGTGTGTATATATGAATATGTATTTATATATATATGTATATGTATATCTATATAAGAGTGCGTATGGCTGCATGTGTATATATGAATATGTATTTATATATATATGTATATCTATATCTATATAGGAGTGCATATGGCTACGAGTGTATATATGAATATGTATTTATATATATGTATATGTATATCTATATATGAGTGTATATGGCTACGTCTGTATATATGAATATGTATTTATATATATGTATATGTATGTCTATATATGAGTATGTATGGCTACATGTGTATATATGAATATGTATTTATATATATATGTATATCTATATCTATATATGAGTGGATATGGCTACGAGTGTATATATGAATATGTATGTATATATATATATATATATATATATATATATATATATATATATATATATATATATATATTTATATGAGTGCATATGGCTACATGTGTATATATGAATATGTATTTATATATATGTATATGTATATCTATATATGAGTGCGTATGGCTACAAGTGTATATATGAATATGTATTCATATATATATGGTTATCTATATCTATATATGAGTGCATATGGCTACGAGTGTTTATATGAATATGTATTTAAATATATGTATATGTATATCTATATATGAGTGCATATGGCTACGAGTGTTTATATGAACATGTATTTAAATATATGTATATGTATATCTATATATGAGTGCGTATGGCTACATGTGTATATATGAATATGTATTTATATATATATGTATATCTATATATATGAGTGCATATGGCTACGGGTGTATATATGAATATGTATTTATATATATGTATATGTATATCTATATATGAGTGCATATGGCTAAGTGTGTAAATATGAATATGTATTTATATATATGTATATATATATGGATATCAATATATGACTGTGTATGGCTACGTGTGTATATATGAATTTGTATTTATATATATGTATATGTATATCTATATATGAGTGCGTATGGCTACATGTGTATATATGAATATGTATTTATATACATATGTATATCTATATCTATATATTAGTGCATATGGCTATGAGTGTATAAATGAATATGTATTTATATATATGTATATGTATATCTACATATGAGTGCATATGGCTAATTGTGTATATATGAATATGTATTTATATATATATGTATATGTATATCTATATATGAGTGCGTATGGCTACGTGTGCATATATGAATATGTATTTATATATATGTATATGCATATGTATATATGAGTGCATATAGCTACGTGTGTGTATATATGAATATGTATTTATATATGTGTATATGCATATCTATATATGAGTGCGTATGGCTAAGTGTGTATATATGAATATGTATTTATATATATATGTATATCTATATCTATATAGGAGTGCATATGGCTACGAGTGTATATATGAATATGTATTTATATATATGTATATGTATATCTATATATGAGTGCATATGGCTACGTCTGTATATATGAATATGTATTTATATATATATGTATATCTATATCTATATATGAGTGCATATGGCTACGTGTGTATATATGAATATGTATTATATATATGTATATGTATATCTATATATGAGTGCGTATGGCAACATGTGTATATATGAATATGTATTCATATATATATGTATATCTATATCTATATATGAGTGCATATGGCTATGAGTGTTTATATGAATATGTATTTAAATATATGTATATGTATATCTATATATGAGTGCGTATGGCTACATGTGTATATATGAATATGTATTTATATATATATATATATATATATATATATATATATGTATATCTATATCTATATATGAGTGGATATGGCTACGAGTGTTTATATGAATATGTATTTAAATATATGTATATGTATATCTATATATGAGTGCGTATGGCTACATGTGTATATATGAATATGTATTTATATATATATGTATATCTATATCTATATATGAGTGCATATGGCTACGAGTGTTTATATGAATATGTATTTAAATATATGTATATGTATATCTATATATGAGTGCGTATGGCTACATGTGTATATATGAATATGTATTTATATATATATGTATATCTATATCTATATATGAGTGCATATGGCTACGTGTTTATATATTAATATGTATTTATATATATATGTATATGTATATCTATATAAGAGTGCATATGGCTACGAGTGTTTATATGAATATGTATTTAAATATATGAATATGTATATCTATATATGAGTGCGTATGGCTACATGTGTATTTATGAATATGTATTTATATATATATATATATGTATATCTATATATATGAGTGCATATGGCTACGTGTGTATATATGAATATGTATTTATATATATGTATATGTATATCTATATATGAGTGCATATGGCTAAGTGTGTAAATATGAATATGTATTTATGTATATGTATATGGATATCAATATATGACTGCGTATGACTACGTGTGTATATATGAATATGTATTTATATACATATGTATATCTATATCTATATATTAGTGCATATGGCTATGAGTGTATATATGAATATGTA
>NC_056743.1:1893354908-1893384908 GCF_019279795.1 Protopterus annectens | reverse complement strand
ATGAATATGTATTTATATATATATGTATATCTATATCTATATATGAGTGCATATGGCTACGAGTGTTTATATGAATATGTATTTAAATATATGTATATGTATATCTATATATGAGTGCGTATGGCTACTTGTGTATATATGAATATGTATTTATATATATATATGTATATCTATATCTATATATGAGTGCATATGGCTACGTGTGTATATATATGAATATGTATTTATATATATGTATATGTATATCTATATATGAGTGTGTATGGCTACGTGTGTATATGTATATATATATCTATATATATATATATATATATATATATATATATATATATATATATATATATGAATATGTATTTATATATATGTATATGTATATCTATATATGAGTGCATATGGCTATGTGTGTATATATGAATATGTATTTATATATATGTATACGTATATCTATATATGAGTGCGTATGGCTACGTGTGTATATATAAATATATATTTTTGCATTATACATTATCTGCACTTTAGTTACAGTTTGTTGAAAATTGGCCAAAAGTTTATTTGTTAAATTTAACTGCTGAGGCTGCCCACTAAAGTGTGCTAGCCTGTGTAACTGATTTATTACTGTTTTCTGCATTTCTCTGTACTTTCTAACTCAAAAACAAAAAACCAAAAAAAATATCCTTGTTTTCCCGCCTTTCCTCGACTAGTTTAGACCAGTATACAGGCTTTGCTGTATTCTGGGCTGTGGTGTAGTTCCTGGTTGTCCATTTCCTTACTTGGATAGAAGGAAGTTTCTTTGCTCACCAGTGGGAGTGGGGAGCCTTGAGCAGCCTATCTGTCCCTGAAGGAGTGACCTCAGTGCAAGAGCTTGTAGTAATTGGTCATTTTGGACCATTTCTAGCTCTTTTGAAGTTCCCTGTTTAAAATCCACATTTGCGCAGCTTTGCGCGATTGTGTGCATAGCGCAGCACCGGTTAAACAAGGTTAAACTATTTCTTGCTCCACCAAGTCTGCTCTTCAGTTTTTCCCTTAAGAAAGCTCTACTTTTAGTAAAATCAGTCTACTCGCTATATTATAAGCCTAGCACTTGCTCCCAAAACCTCTCTTCTAAGTAAGCACTCTCAAACTAAAGTAAGCACTACATCCACCTACAATCCCTGTGAATACCCACTTCCCTTAAAGGTACAGCACTCCCTTATACTATTCTAGCATGTTGAGTGGTATATTACTGGCATCCTCTCCAGGTCAGCTGGTTAATCTGGGAAGCTTGAGACAATGTTACAATTGTCTCATGTACACAGACAACCCTCTCCTCCTCCCAACAAACACAAATACATCTGAGAGATGCAACTATATAGCCAAACTGGAGGCTGAACTCTCTCAACTCAGGACTGACAAGACCAGACAGGAGGAGAAGGTAACCACACACACAACAAACCCATTCTCGCATAAACCTACCACAACTGCAAACCAAACATATAAAAACACAAAGACATACTCGGAGGCTCTGATAAAAAACTTACCAAAACAACAGAGACACCCAAGAACCCACCACCTCAAAACACAACACATGCAACACATATTTCAATAAGTCAGTGTGCCAAACAATCACAGCCCTTAAGGCCAAACACCATGCCTGATACACTAGTAATAGGTGACTCTATAGTCAGACACACTGACGTTCCGCTTACCAGGCTGGACAAGGAGAGGGTAACGGTGAGCTGCCTGTCAGGAGCTAGGATCCGCCATATAACACATGCACTCAGGTCACTCCAAAGCAAGTACAAATATGACTCCGTCATTGTCCATGCCGGCGTGAATGACCTGAGACGTACCTCCCTTGACTACATGAAAAGAGACATAGAGGAGCTCTCTGATTATGTAGCCCAGGCTGGTATGACCCTGACCCTGAGCAGCATCTTGCCCTCACCAAGAATGATGCCGCAATACAAAGACAAGATTATCAGCTTTAATAATTGGCTCAATTACTGGTGTCATTCTAGGGGGATCCAATGTCTGTCTGCTTGGGATGACATGCTGGACAAGCCACACTGCTTCGCAAGGGATGGCTTGCACCTGTCACCACTGGGCTTCCGGAAATTGGCTAAGGCTCTTGCCACCCCCATAGTGCCTTTTTTAGGCAAGGCTCAAAAGACAAACCCACCTCCTTAGAAAACAAAAATGGAAAAAAACTAAGGGTAATGCTGCTGAACGCCAGAAGTCTAAATCTCAAGATGCAGGCTCTCGAAGCACTCCTCAGTATGGAGAGCATCGATGTCTGTGCAGTAAATGAAACCTGGTTCAAGGCTCCTGAGAGCACCCCAGCTCTACCAGTCTGTACCTCGTATCATGAATTTCGGCCCCAGAACTCGGGCCAAACCACAAAGGGAGTGGGAGTGTCCATATTCATCAAGAACACCCACACCTCCAGGTTAGTGGCAACACATGAAGCAACGGAGACCATTCAGGTGCAACAACCATAGGCAAAACTGCTATACAACTGGTAGCATGTTACAGACCACCCTCCCAATCTCAGGAACCCCATTCAGCCTTCCTGAAGACATTGGAGGATATGAATATCTCACCAAATACCATCATATTGGGAGACTTCAACTACCCTAACATAGACTGGGTGCATTATTCTAGCCCTAACACCCTAGCCCAAAGGTTCCTGGAATTCATTAACTCAAATGCAATGGAACAGCTAGTCACCTCTCCCACAAGGGGAGATAATATACTAGACCTGATCATCACAAACATGGAGACAAAATGCTCCACACCAGAAGTATACCCCTCACTAGTGAGATCTGACAACAAACTAATCACCCTGGATATTCATATCCCACCTCCACCCCCAGCACAAAAGACTACAGTGAGAAACTTCTCAAAAGCCGACTTTACACTTCTTAAGACTGAAATGGTATCCTTTAAGCCCCCTGGGCCAGTGGAAACCACATCCCACAATGCTGAATCCTTCACAAATGCTTTCTACGGACATCTCCAAGAATGCATGGATCATGCAATCCCAAATAAAACCAAGACCCTCTCCACCAAGGGCAGGCATCCTGTCTGGTAGACCTCAGCCATAAACAAACTGTATAACAAAAGAAGGAAGCTACTGCAAGACAGACCAAAATCCCATAAAGGGAAGACATCTCTGACCAGCACTAGCAAAAAACTACGTTCACTCATAAAAACATCCAAGGCCAACTTTGAGAGAAAAATCGTTAAATACACTAAAGATAACCACAAGGCCTTCTTCAGCTATGTTAGAAACCTGGGCAGAAGCCCTCAGATATGCTCAGAGTTAGTTCATAACGACAAAAAATACACTGAACCCACAGATATTGCCAACATACTGGCAGACAGGTTCAGTGCAAATTTCTCCCCTCTCTCACCCCCAAAAGAAGAAATATTTATCCCAGCTGAATGTAACCTCCCTGTCATCTCAGATGTCCAGGTGAGAGCCGCTCTCAGCAAAGCTAAAAATACAGCATCAATGGGACCTGACGGTATCCTGGGTTGCATGCTATGTGAACTCCAAGAGGAGCTAAACCCACACATAAGAATGCTGTTTAACCTTAGCCTTACTACAGGATATGTACCTGAACACTGGTGTACAGCAACAGTGGTCCCACTCCACAAAGGAGGCACCTCTACAGACCCTGGAAACTACCGCCCCATAAGCTTAACCAGCCTGGTCTGCAAAGCTATGGAAAGAATCATTATGGAACTCATAAACAGAGACATCGGGGACCTACAGACAATTGATCCTACCCAGTTCGGCTTTGTAAAGGGCAGATCCTGCCTTTTGAACCTGGTTGACTTTTTTGAAACAGTCACTAGAGCCATTGATGAGGGCAAAGCAGTCCATACAGCCTACCTGGACTTGGCTAAAGCCTTCGACACAATACCCCACTCAGGCATCATAGACAAGCTCAACAGCTTAAATGTAAACCCATATGTCAAAAGATGGGTTGCAAACTGGCTAAAGGACAGAACCCATAAAGTCAAAATCTCTGGAGCTATGTCAGACTCAAAGCCAATCACAAGTGGTGTCCCACAGGGCTCTGTCTTGGGACCCCTCTTGTTCGACATTTATTTCTCAGATGTGAAAGCAAACACGGGAGGGTTGTGGCTGACAAAGTTCGCAGATGACTGCAAACTAGGCGCCATAGTTGATACACCAGCTGACACATGCATCCTACAGAAAGGCCTTACTGAAATGGACAACTGGTGCCAGAGTCATGGCCTTAAACTAAATGCCAAAAATGTATAGTCATCCCCTTTGGGAAAAACAAAGTGCCCACAAATTATCACATAGGCAGTAACCCATTGAGTATGGAAAAAGAAATCAGAGACCTGGGGACCCAAGTTGACAGTGACCTCTCATTCGACACCCACGTTGCCAAAGTGGTTAGAAAGACCTTCTACCTTGCCCACCTTATCATGAAGGGATTCACTTCCAGATCAAAGGAGGTCATTGTACCCCTATACTCCTCCCTTATCAGGCCCATGATTGAGTACAATGCCCCATTTGGTATGTACCTCACCCGGCACATGCAGCAGCTGGAGAGACCCCAAAAGTACCTCACCAAGAGGATCAAGGGTCTCCAACATATGTCATATGCTGCAAGACTAAAGAAACTCCAGCTCTATTCAGTAGCATACCGCCTACTTAGAGGTGATCTGTGCCTGACGTACAAGGCCATGTCCAATCAGGAATTGATGGACATGCTCCATCTCAAAAAATCCAAATCCATCAGAACCACGAGAGCTAAAGATCTAAACCTCAGCGCAAATATGAATAGGACATGCTAGAGGGACAGATTCATAACTCAGAGGCTTCCCACACTCTGGAACAGGATCCCAGTTCATGTTAGGCAGAGCCCCTCACTGACTCTCTTCAAGAAAAATCTTGATGAGTGGATGGGAGATCGTAGGTTTACCCCGGGGGTCATCTCTGTGTCACTACTAGACAGAGGCACAGTAAACTAAATCTATTCTGTAAGGGGGTCTTCACTGTGTCACTACTAGACAGAGGCACAGTAAATCTATTCTGTATACTTTTGTACCATTACATGGGGTGGCGAAAGCCACATACACTATGGCTGGGCTTATAAATGCCCTAGGGCAGATAGCCTAGTACTAAACTATGAAACTATGAAACTATATATGTTTATAGGGATCTACCTTAGTAGATCGACAAGTTAAAAAAACGAAAATAAATTCACCGATGCCAGAACATCGCAAATCACTTCACCGATGCCAGAAGATTGACATGGCAGAAGACCGACGGAGGAAGACACCGACGCTGAGAACACTGCGATGGGGAAAGGATGTGTGAGTATGCAGTAGTGACGGACGATAGGGTGCGAGTAAGGTAAGTGTGCGATGTTGGTGGTCTGCAGGGGTAGGGGTGGGATAAGTGAGTTAGGGTAAGGGTGCGAGTAAGGTAAGTGTGCGATGTTGGTGGTCTGTTGGGGTAGGGGTGGGATAAGTGAGTTAGGGTTAAGGTGCGAGTAAGGTAAGTGTGCGATGTTGACGGTGTGTAGGGGTAGGGGTGGGCTAAGTGAGTTAGGGTTAGGGCGCAGGTTAGGTAAGGGTGCGAGTAAGGTAAGTGTGTGATGTTGACGGTGTGTAGGGGTAGGGGTGGAATAAGTGAGTTAGGGTTAGGGCGCGGGTTAGGTAAGGGTGCGAGTAAGGTAAGTGTGCGATGTTGGTGGTCTGTAGGGGTAGGGGTTGGATAAGTGAGTTAAGGTTAGGGCGCGGGTTAGGTGAGTGTGCGATAGTGACGGACCTTAGGGTAAGGGTTTGGGTTAGGGTTGTAGATAGTTGTGTATGTATGGGTTAGTGTTCGTTTGTAAGGATTTTGGTGCGCTTGTGTTGTGTGTGTGTGGGTTTTGGATAGGGGATTTGTTTTGTTTGTTGGTATGATGTGTCGGGTGTATACGATGTCGTGTTTGTGCACTGTCCAACTTCTGGCGTCGGTGAAGTGATTTGCGATGTTCTGGCATCGGTGAATTTGTTTTCGGTTTTTTAACTTGTCGATCTACTAAGGTAGATCCGTTTATAGATATATATATATATATATATATATATATATATATATATATATATATATATATATATATATGTATATCTATATATGAGTGCGTATGGGTACATGTGTATATATGAATATGTATATATATATATATATATATATATATATATATATATATATATATATATATATGTATATGTATATATATGTATATCTATATATGAGTCCGTATGACTACGTGCGTATATATGAATATGTATGTATATATATATATATATATATATATATATATATATATATATATATTTTTTTATATCTATATATGAGTGCGTATGGCTACGTGTGTATATATGAATATGTATATATATATATACATATATATATATATATATATATATATATATATATATATATATATATATATATGTATATGGGGTTACTTACCCTAATCAAAACAGCAAAAACAACAAAAGGTGGACAATGCAAATGTCAACTATCCTCACCGCATGCAGAGAAAACATTGTGAAAAACAAAAAAAAACATGCCTTGGGATTTAATAAACTTCATGTAGGCTCTGGACGAAGACTATACGGAGTTTACATGTCTGCATGGTGGTGTGCAGCGAGCGGCAGTGTGCAATGCATATTAATGCAATGCGTTGCTTCTAAGCTAGTTTTCGTGGCTGGCAACAGTAAGTGAACACAGAATTCTGTTTAAAGCAGAGCTCCTACAGACACCGGAATTGTATGGAATGCCACAGTGATCACCAGGGCTTCACAGATAGCTATCAATCTGTTAGGGCAACACATCTGTACAAAGGCCAACATAATGTGGGGACATTTAACCAGAAATAGAGACATATTTGCCATAGATGTCACATAGAAATGTGGTAGAATGAAACTCAAACATGCATCTCAACCTCTTTGAGCAAGAAATCTGGACAAAGTCATAAATAATGGGGGGACAAAGGCCCAAAAATAGGGACAGATTTTTAATATTGCTCTTCCAAACTTAGAAAGTTGATAGAATAATAGGGTGTACAGTAGCATAATCTTTCGGAAGAGCATGAAGTTTGAAAACCAAATGTCTGTCATCAGTTCCAGACTTCACACTGCAATGACATGCCAATGATATGCCCGAAAAGCAAAATGTTATCAGGAAAAGATCAAAAATATGAGACAAAAACTGTACATTCTGTTCAGATCAGGACAGTTGAGAGGTATGCACTCAAATGTCTGTAATACTGAGTCGCACCAGTCCAGAGATCTTCCCAGTGATATGGCAGAAAGGGTTTACTATTATAATTCTGAAGTGTATTCAGTGAAATGCCAGTATCTCCGACTCCCAAGCGTGAAAGTGACAATGTTGAATTCTGACACTGCCGAAAGTACATCTCGAATTCGACCTCCAAATGGTCTTTAACTTGGGTCTAGATAGGGGCGAGATTTGTACTTCAACAATGTCGGGTTCGACATTGTCACCATTCAACCACCTGCCATTCACTGTAGTGTTGTCGACAAGATGCACGTTGGATTTCTGATAGTAAATTGTCATATAGGCATACATTTGATAAGCAAAACATCTGGACATCCTGGGAGTATCTGGGCAATCGAGAGGTATGAATGTGAAGTATATGGTCCAGACACACTGTAACATAGTGCAATATGCTGATGACACTAGTATCATATGCGCCACCCCAACCTTAAGCAAACTTCAAATAATAACACAATCACAACTTTACCCTGGCTGAAGCATGGTTTCTAGCATTAAACTTATACTCAACCACAAAAAAACAAAACTAATTCTCTTCAGTCCTGGTAGATCTCCTGCACTAAACAATGATTTCACCATAAACTCCAAGGATAATACCTCAATTACCCCAACAACACACACTAAACTCCTAGGAGTAGTAATCGATAACAATCCCAAATTTGACGTACACATAGCCCAAACAATCAAAATGTACACAAAAAGCTTGATCTCTTGTATAGGAACAAGCAATTCATGACTAATTATACCAAAGCCGCTATTGTAAGAACTCACCTACTATCAACGCTATTGTATGTCTCCCCAGTCCTGACTAATCCTCGCCACAGTGAACAAAACAAAATGGCATCTTGCTATAACAAGATTGCCAAGTTTGCTACTGGTGCCACTAAATGATCCCATCACTGTCTTTCCCTCAAACAGCTCAACTGGCTTGAGTTACCCCAACTACTTCTTACTACTCAACTCTCCACAGCCCACAAACTGTGCTATCACCCTGACCAAACCCCCATACTACAGGATCTAATACAACCCTACACCACCACCTGAGCCTTAAGATCAACAGACCGAAATCTCATAAATGTCATCAAACATAAGAATGAAGCAGGCTAAACTCTCTTTGCCTGTAAAATAGCAAAAATCTGGAACTCACTTCCAAATCACTTAACTTCTACACGTTCTGCTGCACAATTTAAGAAACTACTCAAAACCCACTTTTCTAACAATTGGCTGTACCCATGTGACTCCCCAGGCTAATCGCCTACATTGCAGTGATGGAAGGATTCTGCCAAAGATCACCTAGTAGTGCCTGAACTCTGAATACTTATTCTTACCTAACAATCTTTTATTCTGATGTTATTGACTTATGTGTCTGTGAAGAAATGTTAAATATGTTCTTATATAATATTTGTATGCAATAAGAATATGGTGTTGTATTTTTATAAAATGTATTTGTTAACATTGTTTTAAGTGGAGCTTTTCTCCCCGGGCCTCCACTGAAAATGGACCTGTGTCCAATCGGACTTTCCCGGTCATCAAATGTAAAATAACTAAAATAAATTAACACAGTACAGGATAGTGTACCTACAGTGCAGAGTATTCTGATATCCCATTCCTGGCCTTCTGTACTGAAGCTGTGCAAATGATCTGTAACAGGACATGGGACTGCCATGTAAAATGATCACTCAGGGGAAGGGTGTGTATTGAATAGGGACACACAGATTAATTGTAGGAATAAACACAGGAAAAGAGGACAGGTGAAAGGAGGGCATGTCAATGAAAGATGGTTGTAGCAGCAACACCAAGCTCATATCTATATGATACAGTAGGGATTGTACAGTGAAAATGTGTTGTCTGTGACTGTCACACACGGTGACATAACGGTGGGGAGGATATCTATGTGAGATAAACATCCTTACATGAATAATGCAGAGGACATCTATCAGGTATCTGACATACATTTGGGGTAGGGTGCATATTGTGAAGCTCTGCAAACTGATTTGCCTGAATATGAGTGTACTCTCAGTAAAGGTGTCCAGCAAGGTGGGCACAGGTAAAGGATCATGGAAAACATTACAAGAACCAGCCACAATCATGGACAATAACAGAATAATACCACCAGTAATCCCATGCCTCAGACATAACATATGAGATGTAGAGTGATAAGAGATCAGTCTACACACACACACACACACACACACACACACACACACACACACACACACATACACACTTGAACAACTATTATGATTACATCCACACTCTATGAGGGTAACCATGCACATTGTCCTGACACTGTAACATCTGCTGGACGTGTTAGGATGGGCATTGCTATACCTGTATGCGACAGCATGGGCAATACATGCTAGTTGCCTTGTGTGCATGGTATATATATATATATATATATATATATATATATATATATATATATATATATATATATATATATATATATATGTGTGTGTGTGTGTGTGTGTGTATAGGCCATAGTGGTGCAGCGGTTAGTGTTGTTGCCTCACAGGAAGAGATTCACCCTTTTGATTCTCGGCTGGAGCGCCTTCTGTGCAAAATCTGCATGTCCTCCCCATGGTTGAGTGACATATAAAGACATGCAAGTAGGTGCGTACGTGAATGGGTGTGCCTTTTGAAGGTTGGGCGTCGAGCTGGCAACTCGTCACGGTAAAAAATCCACTGCCAATCATGAGTGGACCGGAGTTCTGCTGTGGTGACCCCTAACCGGGAAAAGCCGAAAGACATTACATGTATATATATATATATATATATATATATATATATATATATATATATATAGATACATGCCATTAATGCTGTCAAACACCTATGTATGCAGTGTGTGGATAAGCCGAAAAGGTAGCACACATAGATCTGGTGTAACAGCTTGATTGTGTCTAGCACCATGAGACAGTCATGTTTATACCACAGAAAGAATACCTAGGGATGGCCAATAAGCTGTGTGAAAGAGCGCTGTGACAAAGGTGGTACATATCAGTTACACAACACTGGAACACATATAGGGAGGTACATTAAGAAGGGTGCATTGTACACAGATATTGGTGTGATGAAGGCTGAGAACTATGGAGGTATCATTGCATCTGATGTACATGTCCTTCACATACCCACTACTTGTGTTACACTCAATGGAGTATTCTTCATTGTGACAACATGGTGGTGAATGTATCACTTACCCTCTACCCAGGACATGGGTTGCATACCTACTGGTCTGATTATAGGGTGTGATGTCACTTACCCTCTACCCCAGGACGCAGGTCACATACCTACTAGTCTGATTATAGGGTGTGATGTCACTTACCCTCTACCCCAGGGCGCAGGTCACATACCTACTGGTCTGATTATAGGGTGTGATGTCACTTACCATCTACCCCAGGACATAGGTAACATACCTATTGGTCTGATTATAGGGTGTGATGTCACTTACCCTCTACCCCAGGACACAGGTCACATACCTATTGGTCTGATTATAGGGTGTGATGTCACTTACCATCTACCCCAGGACATAGGTAACATACCTATTGGTCTGATTATAGGGTGTGATGTCACTTACCCTCTACCCCAGGACGCAGGTCACATACCTACTGATCTGATTATAGGGTGTGATGTCACTTACCATCTACCCCAGGACGCAGGTCACATACCTACTGGTCTGATTATAGGGTGTGATGTCACTTACCATCTACCCCAGAACACAGGTCACATACCTATTGGTCTGAATATAGAGTGTGATGTCACTTACCATCTACCCCAGGACACAGGTCACATACCTATTGGTCTGATTATAGGGTGTGATGTCACTTACCATCTACCCCAGGACGCAGGTCACATACCTACTGGTCTGATTATAGGGTGTGATGTCACTTACCATCTACCCCAGGACACGGGTCACATACCTATTGGTCTGAATATAGGGTGTGATGTCACTTACCATCTACCCCAGGACACAGGTCACATACCTATTGGTCTGAATATAGGGTGTGATGTCACTTACCATCTACCCCAGGACACGGGTCACATACCTATTGGTCTGAATATAGGGTGTGATGTCACTTACCATCTACCCCAGGACACGGGTCACATACCTATTGGTCTGATTATAGAGTGTGATGTCACTTACCATCTACCCCAGGACACAGGTCTCATACCTATTGGTCTGATTATAGAGTGTGATGTCACTCCATCTACCCCAGGTCTGATTATAGGGTGTGATGTCACTTACCATCTACCCCAGGACACGGGTCACATACCTATTGGTCTGAATATAGGGTGTGATGTCACTTACCATCTACCCCAGGACACGGGTCACATACCTATTGGTCTGATTATAGAGTGTGATGTCACTTACCATCTACCCCAGGTCTGATTATAGGGTGTGATGTTACTTACCATCTACCCCAGGACACGGGTCACATACCTATTGGTCTGATTATAGAGTGTGATGTCACTTACCATCTACCCCAGGTCTGATTATAGGGTGTGATGTCACTTACCATCTACCCCAGGACACGGGTCACATACCTATTGGTCTGATTATAGAGTGTGATGTCACTTACCATCTACCCCAGGTCTGATTATAGGGTGTGATGTCACTTACCATCTACCCCAGGACACAGGTCTCATACCTATCGGTCTGATTATAGGGTGTGATGTCACTTACCATCTACCCCAGGACACAAGTCTCATACCTATTGGTCTGAATATAGGGTGTGATGTCACTTACCATCTACCCCAGGACACGGGTCACATACCTATTGGTCTGATTATAGAGTGTGATGTCACTTACCCTCTACCCCAAGACATGGGTCACTTACCTATTGGTCTGAATATAGGGTGTGATGTCCACATTATTCTTGGGGGGGTGTATTTGTTTCCAGAATCAACAAATCCCCCCATGATTCTTGTCAATACAGGTGTTGCCATGGCTGTAGCTGCAGCCTCTTTCTTTGGATGTCATTAACTCGTTTCGTACGGGGCATAAGGCTGATATTCATGGCTCTACATCTAATGCAAGTGAGTCTACAGCTAGTGACAGCTTTAATGCCTGTAAAATTTACAATTTTAAATTTGAACATTTGACCATGAGATACGTTTTACTACAATATGAAGTGTTATATCTGGAAGAAAACATCAGAAATAATTGTGTTCCCAAAGGTCTACATATTTTCAAATTCCCGAATAGGGTTGAAGTGGGAGACACGCTTTACAAAGAACTCATTGACCTATTCAACAACACTGGTATTTTGTTAGAAATTGATTTAAGGAATGACATTTTGAACATGGACACAAAAATCAGATGTTATAACTGCTTTGTCTTTTTCCACGTTATTTGTAGGCATCACAGCCAAAGTTGACAGATTAAAGTCGAAAATCATTCATAATAAAAAAGGAAAATTAAAACAGGACATTGAGGCTTATGTGAAAGGTCTAGCATACCCTATAAGAGGTAATGGTTCAAATGTTGGCACTGGTGTAGATTCCAAGCCCAATGTCCAATCAAAGAGTTATTCAGTGACTAAGGGCACCAGTCAAACAGCTAGTATTTCTATAGGATCCAATACAAATGTCAACAATAATAGTGCTGTGACTACGGTTTCTTCTCCAAGGCCTTTTTTAATACAATCCAAAGGCTGTGTGAAAACACTGAAATGGACAGACAACAAAACCCAGAAGAGGAAGGGCAGAGAGAAGAACTTAAAAAAATGTTAAAAATACACAATTGAAGTGTTGACTTTTAGTGATTTTTCTTTATCCATTGTTCACCTTTCAGTACTTTAAAAAGGTTTTTCTTTTATACCTTCATGGTCTGTAAATTTAATCAAACTCATAATTGATTTTAGACTGTATGTTAGATAGCTGAATGTAAATTTCATTACGAACAGTTTACCTCACACATGTAAACCAAATATAAGTTTAAGTAAAAAAAGTACTTTTAATCCTCGTTTAACTGGAACTCTTCAAATTTTTGGTGATTTGCGTGAGGATGATTTTAGGAGCATGTTATCTGTTAAAAAATGTTTTTATAACGTCACCAAGTCTGAATGGTTAGCTTTAAAGGACCTTTCAGTGAATCCTGACATTAGAGTTATGCATGCTGATAAAAGTGGCATAATTGTTGTCATGAATTAGGCCCTTTTAAACCTTTTGGCTGATGAATCTAAGTATTTGGAAGTAAATATAGATTTCATTCAAATATGTTTTTCTTTTTAATTTATTTACAAAAAGTTGGTTGGATTATGGCACATATACATTTTTTTTGATTTTCATGGTGTGATGGAGAATGATAAAAGATGAGTCTGCACACACACACACACACACACACACACACACACACACACACACACACACACACACACACACACACACACACACACACACACAGACACACATACAAACACACTCGAACAACTACTTGAACAACTATTATGATACATCCAAACTCTGAGGGTAACCATGCACACTTTGCTGGCAGTATGGGCAATACGTGCTAGTTGCCTTGTGTGCATGGTATACATATATATATATATATATATATAGAGAGAGAGAGAGAGAGAGCACAATCCACACTGTCACAGAAGAGATACATGCCATTAATGTTGTCAAAACACCTATGTATATAGTGTGTGGATAAGCAGAAAAGGTAGCACACATGCATCTGGTGTAAAAGCTTGACTGGTGGTCTGCATCATGAGACAGTCCTGTATATTCCACAGAAAGAATACCTAGGGATGGCCAATAAGCTGTGTGAAAGTGCACTGTGACAAGGGTGGTACATATCAGTTACACATTACTGGAACACGTGTAGGGAGGTACATGAAGAAGGGTGCATTGTACACAGTTGTTGGTGTGATTAAGGCTGGGAACCATGAATGAATCATGGCCTTTGATACGCATGTCCTTCACATACCCACTACTTGTGTTACACTCAATGGAGTATTCATCATTGTGACAACATGGTGGTGAACATATCACTTACCCTCTACCCCAGGACATGGGTCACATACCTGTTGGTCTGATTATAGGGTGTGATGTCCAAATTATTCTTGGGTGGTGTGTTTGTTTCCAGAATCAAAAAAATCCCTCCACGTGTCTCTTCACTGCAGGAGTTGTCATGGCTGTGGCAGCAGTCTCTGGTGCATATTGATACTGTGTGTATTATACTAATATCATAGTTGGAGTCATTGATTGCCTATAATCTGTGGTTCAATCAGCTGTTTGGACACAACATGTGCATGCCATCTGTGATGACCATCACTTAACTAATGGGCAGAAAAGGGCCTAGCAGACACCCCTGATGTACAGACCTGATCACTGGACTCGACACATAACACATTTCAACATAGTGAGATGCCACGTATATGATACACTGGTCTACCCATTTGGTCACTTTGCTTTTTATGGCCACATACGACAGTGTTGATTGAATACTTCAGTGTGTATTTGTGTCAAATGCCTTGACCTGGTCAAGTTCCCAAGATGATACTGCTGTCATCATGCATGCCCTCAATGACCTCTTTGAGGACATCTATCAGATGTAACAGACCTGATCTAGCATTAACAACTCAGACAGGTCTATTGTACATGGCCGGAATATTACTAATGCACATGTACAAGAGCTCCATGATGACTTGTTGGTCTACCTCACAGTCAAGGAGAGTCAGGATGTCTCTATACATGCCTGCATCAGGTGGTGTCCCCCCAGCTCATGGATGCATGTTGATGTATACCCTTGTATGGGAACATAGCCCATGTGGAAGGTGTTTTGAATTGTATATTTAATTGTATCAGGATGGTTTATGTGCTGAGTCATGCCATAGGTGATCCTTGATGTTGTCACAGCCCGTGGATTCCATGTGATAGGACTGTATGAAGGTAAGACAGTGCGTACTACCTATCATGATCTGGCCTAGGGTTTTGATGCAATCTCCCATGCAGGTATCATTGAGAAACCCTCCCAGATGGGGATTAACCCTTACATCAGTTGATGGATAAAGAATTGGTTCACCAACAGAGCACATGCTGTGAAAGTTGGAGAATCAACCTGTACTAATAGAGTTGTCACCATTGGCAAACCCCAATGATCTGTTCTTGGCCTTTCACTATTTGGACTGTATTTAACAGTTCAAGCTAAAGTATATGGCCTTTGGCTTACCAGGTTTGCTGATTCTTGCATATTGCATGCAATCACTGAGTCCACCAATGGTGATAACATAGTACAGGCGGAGCTAACACAACTGAATGGTGACAAAGGCACACGATCTGCACATAAATACAGAAATGTGTATTTGTTATGTTGTCCATCTGAAAAATAAAATTCCATGTTAATCACAGCATTGACAACAGTCCTGCTATGCAGAAACCCAGTGATGCAAGCACTGGAAAAAGATGTAAACCACCACATGTCCACACTGGTATTGAAAGCCTATGTTGTGCACATCCTAAATCACACCATCATATTGAAAATCTTAGCAGTGTATGACAGCACTGTAGTCAAACCTCACAACAACACTAATACAGTAGAATGCTCTCTTTCACATGTACCTCACTAGACATATGCTACAGCTGGAGAGACCACATGGCTTTCTCAGCAAGAAAATATAGGGCCTACAAACCATACCATGATGTGTGTGGATAGATTAAAACCCATGTCACTGTAATCTTTATTGTATAGGATGACGTGACTTCTGTCTGGCCTCCAGGCCAGACTCTGACACTGCCCTTGTGGGAGTACTGTATATCCAAAAATGTGATATAGCTGATGATATCCGCAGTGTCTGTTGAGGAGAAGATAACAGTGTCCCACATGGTAGTGTAAAATGCTCTATGTAATGTCAAGCAACAGCTCAAACACACAGACACACACACACACACACACACACACACACACACACACACACACACACACACACACACGCACACACATACACACACACACACACACACACACACACACACACACACACACGCACACGCACACACACACACACACACACACACACACACACACACACACACACACACACACACACACACACACACACACACTTGACTGCAGTGAGAATAGAACCACTACCTATCTAAGTACATAGATTACAGAACCTAGTACTTTACACAGGCACTACAGCTCACATCTGACATGAAGTGCCTCAGGGAACACTTTATAGCTAATGACATCAGGAGTGTCTGAGAATGTAATAGTGTCCCACGTGGTCATATAAAATACTCTCTCCAACGTCAAGCAACAGCTCACACATAGTTGACTACAGTAAGAATAGAATCCCTACCTATCTAAGTACACAGATTACAGAATCCAGTACTTTACACAAATGCCACAGCTCAAGTCTGCCTTGGAGTGTCTCAGATAACACTTTGTAGCTAATGACATCAGCAGTGTCTGAGTAGAATATAACAGTGTCCACAAGGTGGTGTAGGTCATGCAACAGCACACACACACACACACACACACACACACACACACACACACACACACACACACACACACACACACACGCACACAGCTGAATGCAGTGAGAACAGAACCCCTACCTAAGTACGCAGACTACAGAGCACAGTACTTTACACAAGTTCCATGCCACACATCTGACTTTTAAAAGAATGCATGTGAACTTATAGTAGATGACATCAGTAGGCCATGTGGGGGACAAGATGTTGGGTGGGCTGCATGAAATGGATGTGTAGGCATCTGCAAGTATCAAAATACTGTCAATTCATGCCATTGGAGAAGTAATTCTAGGACATACATTTCTGATATTCTGTCTAGACACACACCCAGTTGACTGCAGTGAGAACAGAACCCTACTATCTAAGTTCACAGACTACAGACCACAGTAATTTATACAAGCACCATGGCACAAGTCTGACTTTTACAAGAGTGCAGGTGAACTTATAGTAGATTACAACAGCAGGCCATGTGAGAGGTAAGAGTTTGGATGGCCTGCATAGGTTCATAGGAGGCTACTAGCCTAATGTCCCTATGGTGTTTAGAAGCATAGCAGTGTAAAAATACAAGTACCCTTATAGAGCATAGTTAGATGTTTGTTGTTAGCAGAGTGATTTTGTGAGTGGCACCAAATTCTTGTCCATGAGGGGCATAGGTGCCACCCCAGAGGTGGCTTTACAATTTCCAAATCAGTAGTCAGGGTTATGCTTGAATAGAGTCTTTGAGGAGCACTGCTTCACATGCAATGGGAGCCTATTACAGATGAGTGTGAAATACTTGGGGGATATATCTGTCTCCGCAGCATGTTCTATGTCACATGCTAGGATGAGAAACCTGGGGCAAGTTATTCTTGCTCGATTTGATTTGCAGATGTCCAGCATTTCCACTAAGGCAGGGTCTGAGAGTGTTCTGTAGGCCAGGCATAGGTCACCTCTCAGCAGCCTGCATGATATGGAGTACAGTGACAGGTCTGTTAGTATTTCCATGTATGTTATGTTTGGAGGCCTTGGATTCACCCAGGCACCAATGTGTTTTCTCCAGTTGCTACAGGTGTCTTGTGAGGTACAGACAGAAGGGAGAATTGCACTCAATTAGTGGTATGAAAAGGGTAGACTACAGCAGATGTATGACCACCCTGGTGTTGGATGTGACATCCAAATGTATGAGGTGCACAATGCTCAATATGCATGTCACCACTATGGACACATAGTGATGAAAATGTAGATTGCTATCAATATGTGTTCCGAAGTCTCACAACACTATGTATGAGCTTAGAGGGGTGCTATGTCTATCATAATCAGCAGGGGTATTTCATTGAAAAAGGGGGCAATGAGGCATCATATGCTTTAAGGTTCAGTCCATGAGTTTGCCACCGATCATTTCTATATGTCAGCCCTTCTCTAATATGTTACCTTGTTATGAGTGTGTCAAGTTACCAGGCATCTGCAGTCTTGGTAAACCACAGGCCATGTACTGTTGCCTGCACTTCAGTGAGGTAGTTTGCAAACATTTGAGGGCCCAGTACAGATTCGTGTGGTATTTTAATGGTAAGTGGTCTAGTGATGGAGGTGCAGTCCCCAACTTTGAGAGTGTGTGTTCTGTTGGTGAGCCAGTTGACTATCCATCTACTACTGCATGGGTTAATTCCCACATGGGACATCTTCACTATGAGACATGAATCGGTGATACTGTCAAAGACCTTAGATAACTCAACATAGATGGCATGTCCTGTTATCCCTCATCCGGGTCTTAGGGGTCAGTATTAAAGACATCCACAAATTTCAATAAGCAAGATCTACACTTGACAAAAACAAAATGGGGTGGATCAAGTGTGTTGAAGGTCAACTATGTCTCTGTGAATATGGTCCATGCTGATTCCTTCCCTAGCCTTGCAGATAAGACATTTTTAGGCATATGGATCAATAGCTGTAGTTCTGCATTTTACCAGATTTTTGTCCATTGCATGTCACACAACATGTGATGTTACCTTTTGTAGTTTGGTTGACATATGTGTGGAAATAATACTGAGACACCAGGGTTGCATTGCTTGGAAAGGTGGCAACACATGGCTGCATTGTAAATATGTGACATAGTGTGAGATAGGGCCTTCGGTTTGTAATGTTTCCACATGTAATTTGATGTCATAGACAAGAAATGGACAATAAACAGCAGTATTACATAATAATATTTAGTTTTCCATAGCTCAGCAGGTAGCAGGTTTGCACACAAGTTAGCAAAGTGGATACTCATGTGAGATCCACATATTTGCATGCAGCTAAGCAGTGCACAAATGCAAGCCACATTCCTAAAGTCTGAGAGTTAGTATTGAGTCTATGAAACACACCTGCTGCCTGACTGACTGTGTGGCAGGAAGTGCTAATGCATCAATAAATTAAAAGGTGTAGCTAATACTTTTTAATATGTTTAATTACAGAGTGATATTGCAATGACATGAATTGCTTATAGTGTATGTGTCACTGTGTGCTGGCATAGCACAGCAGTATTAAGCAGCATTGCATGGGGGTAACTTCAGCTATTTGCCAATGTTCACCGTTGCTGCATGTCGGTGCATGATACTCACCCCCATAAAAACATGAAGCCTAAAAAGTGAAGGGATCCATTGCTTTTACACTAACATATGTGTGTTGTCTGTGATTCTATTTTTTGACCAGATTAAAGGTGTAAAATGGGTTAGAAAGGAAAGTGGTAAAATGTGGAGCAAACAGAGGGAAGAACAAAGGGAAAACAGGACAGGAATATTCAGGCAGGAGGTAGGAAAGAACCACAGCCATCCATCTCTTTAACAGTGTAAACTGAACATATGTGCAAAATATTAACTGAATTTAGACTGTCACCTGCAGAGAGAGGGATGTCCACAATGCAATCATGTTGTATAACCAACTGGACAGAATTAAGTGCATCAAGAAAATATGCGTATGAAATGGAGAGCTGTATATGGGATGATTTTTGGGACAGGTGCCCATTTAGTTTGATTTCAGTGAGAGAGAAAAGTTGGGGAAAGGACATAGGTATGTCTGGGTCAGGGTAAGTTAGATAGGTGAGGAAGCAATTTCAGACAGAGAAGACAAAGAAGTCAAGAGTCAAGTCAAGATGGTGGTGGGACTCCATGATTGGGGTAAGGCTGAGGACATCCAGAGCCCATGGTCATCAAGCTGGGAAGTGAGAGTTGAGTCCTCACCTAGTCTGCTGGTGGCTGGATTGCTTGATGTCTCCTCCTCCTCCTCCAAATACTAAACAAAATGATGGAGAGCAGCCTCTATATCCAGTGTAGGCATGCACCAATGGTGCGGTGCATGACCCTATGCACCATCCCTGGCAACTCACTGTGGATGATGAAATCACCACCTCTGCAACTCCTCCCAGGGGGTACCACTGGACCAGCCTCCAGGATAGGACTACATGAGGGTGCAGATAGTGCAGGGGCAGCAGAGTCAGTGTTATCAGGTTGGCTACCAGGAGTGCTGGAAATCAGTGCTGGAGCCAGTGGAGGATGAGCAGACTGATCTACTGGTCCTGGCCTACTTCACTGTGCTGTTAAGCATACAGTGATGTGGTACACATGGATGATATGGACACATTTTGATGACACACAATAAAAATAAAAACAAAAATATAAATAGATAAAATAAAATAAAAATAAAAATAAAATAAAGTAAAAATTATTTTTTACAAAAATATAAAATAAAATAAAAATAAAATAAAAAAATCATAAAATAAAATAAACAAAATTATTTTTTATAAATAATATAATATAAAACAAAAATAAAAAAGAGAGAGAAAGTTTGGATGAAAAAAAGAGACACGATTAGTACCTTCATATGTGTCATATAATGCATTAATACAATTATTTAACTCTATATTTAACTTTTACATAGATTCATAGGTTGGTACTAGGCTATCAGCCCTAGGGCCTATACAAGCCTAACCATAACAATTCCCTGGCTATTTCTTCCCACACTATTTACTTCCCTGGACCCCTGTCTAGTAGGGCGACTGACTTGATCCCCCGGGTGAATTTCCTTTCTACCATCCAATCGTCAAGGTTCCTTTTGAAGGCAGCCAAAGAGGCACTCTGCTTGACATGTTTGGGCAGTCTATTCCAGAGTCTGGGGAGTCTCTGGGTCAGGAACCTATCCCTCCAGCATGTTTTGTTTATTGTGATGACAAGGTTTAGATCCCTGGAGCATGTGGCTCTGAGGGATTGGGATTTTTTTAAGTGTAGCATGTCCAACAGCTCTGGGTTTGACATGGCCTTGTATGTTAAGCAGAGATCGCCTCTGAGTAGACGATATGTGACAGAGTATTGCTGGAATTTTTTAAGGCGGACAGCGTAGGGCATCTGCTTTAGGCCTGTGATTCTTTTAGTGAGGTATTTCTGCGGCCTTTCCAGTTGTTGCAGATGTCTTGAGAGGTACATACCAAATGGGGCATTGTATTCTATAATGGGTCTAATGAGGGATGAGTACAGTGGGACAATGACCTCCATTTTCTGGATGGAAAGCCCTTAATGATGAGGTGTGCCACATAGAAGGATTTCCTGACTGTTGTGGTGATGTGGTTATCGAAGGTGAGACCACTGTCCACCTGTGACCCTAAGTCTCGTATCACACTTTTGGTGTTTAGTGTACTGCCACCTATGTGGTAATTCATGGGTACATGTTTTTCTCAAAGGGGATAACTATACATTTCTTGGCATTGACCCCATGAATCTGGCACCAAGCATCTGTTTCTGAAGGCCCTTTTGTAGAGTATCCACATCATTTGGGGATTCAATAATGGCTCCCAGTTTGCAGTCATCTAAGTGTACACTTTCTAACAGATGCACACTATACTACAGATTGCAAGTAATCCTTGAAATATGTATATATTGCACACATCTGTGTTCCAGTTATACAGATTGCAGTTTGCAGCAGGGTGTTTGGGCCACTGGTATAGAGGTTTTAATTTAATGAAAATATTATTGAAGAAATAACAGTATTGTATAGTTGTGAACTGTGGTATTTGAACCCACAACCTCTGACTAAAGTGTAATATTGTACACTTACAACTTTTTTGTGCTACAGACTAATGCATGAATACTTGCTTTTACAGTTGGGATATACGTGCTCAATTTGATACAACTGTATAAAATACCAAAAAAAGCTAACTTTAACTTTTAATGATATAATAACACTTCTCTTCTGCTGCATACACACCACATGCTTCCATCATTCTCACCAGTCTAGCCCTGTGGGCTCTGACATTGCACTCCCTATCACTGGCAGCTATGGAAAAAAACAGAAAAGAACAGAACACCATTATGCATACCAGTCTTGCCTATATTCAACTTTATAAGTCTTACAAGTACTCTCTGTAGTTTATACTTGCACAGGTGTGGGATGTCCTCAGTCCTAAATTCCTCAATCCAATGGTTGAGTGCATCCCTCTTCCTCCTCTGTAGGTCATTGAAATAATGCTTACATTGTTCTACAGTGTGTGGAACACCAGTGGCACTGTATAAAGCCCAGGCTAAACTCTTCCAAGCCTCAGACATGAACTGGGAGCCAGAAGAGTCCCCCTGCAAAAGCCTTTGGCTATGGTTCTAAACTAGGAGTTCAATGAATATCCTGTACTACTGGACACCCCCTTTTTTGTCCTGAGAGGTTTGGTGTAATATGGGAGAGTCGGTGTAATGGTTAAGATGTTCACCTTGCAGACACATGATGCAGGGTTTTACTCCCACATGATGTAATTGGCTAGGTTTAAAATGGCCTGCAAGGGCAGTTAGCCTAGTACTATCCACATCCCTCCCATCCCCCAACAAAAGTAACCACCATGAAAAACTTCTCCAAAGCTAACTCTGGGCTCCTAAAAACAGAGGTGGTTAACGTCATGGCACCCATGCAAATGGTGAATAGTTGCATGACCACCAAATCATACACCAATGCACTGTACAAACACGTACACAAATTCATGGATCTCGCCATACTCAATAGAACTAAGAAGCTCTCCTCAAAAAAAGCAAGCCAATCTGGTAGTCCCTTGCCATAAACAAACTCTACAACAGAAGGAGGAAACTGATGTGGAATAAGGTGGAGTCCCAAGACTGGAAAAACTCCCTTATCAGCCTCAAAAAAAGGTTGCAATCCCTCATCAAATCCTCTAAAGCTAACTATGAAAACAGAATTACAGCAGATAGTAAAGACAACTACAGGGCCTTCTATAGTTATATAAAAAATCTCCATGGCAATACCCAGATTTGCTTTGAGCTACTGCACAATAGTACCTCCAGTACCAAGCCAACAAATATTCCAAATATACTGGTGGACGGATTCAGTGTTAACTTTACCCCACTCCCCCCCAAAGGACCAATCACAATATGAGTAGATTGCCAGGCACCGAGTATTATTGCTGCATAGGTTAAAACAGCACTGTCCAAGGCCAAGAATACAGCTTTTATGGGACCTGACAGTATCCCTGGCTCTGTTCTACATGAACTACAGAATGAACTGGCACCTCACCCGTGTGCCCTGTTCAATCACAGCCTCATCTCAGGCTTTGTCCCTACTGAATGGCGCACTGCTACAGTCATACCTCTCCACAAAGGAGGAGCGACTACAGACCCCAGGAACTATTGCCCCATTAGCCTGATGAGTCTGATATGCAAAGCTATGGAGCTCATCATCATGGACCTAATAAACAAGGATATAGGGAATCTCCAAACTCTGGATCCTGCACAGTTTGGTTTTGTAAAGGGTACATCATGCCTGCTCAACTTGGTCAACTTCTTTGACTTAGTCACCAGAGCTGTGGATGAAAGTAAGGTGGTTCATGCAGCCTACCTTGATCTGGCCAAGGCCTTTGATACCATTCTCCACTCAGGAATCATAGAAAAACTTACTAGGCTAGACATCAACCCCTATATCACTAGGTGGATTGCAAACTGGCTCACAGATAGAACCCACAGTGTGAAAGTAGCTGACTCAAAGACAGTCTGCCGACCAGCCATGAGTGGAGTCCCACAGGGTTGGGTCCTGGTCCTCTCCTATTTGATATCTACTTCTCTGAAGTCCAGGCTAACACGAAGGGACTCTGACAAAGTTCACAGATGTTTGCAAGTTGGGAGCTATTATTAACTCTACAAGTGATGTTGACATCCTGCAGAAAGACCTCAATGAGACCAATGACTGGTGTCAGAACCATGGCCTTAAGCTCAATGACAAAACATGTTTCTTCCTCCTCTTTGGGAAAAATGTGGTTCCCTTGAATTACCACATTGATGTTAATCAATTGAACACAGAAGGTGTTATAAGAGATCTGGGAACACAGGTTGACAGCAACCTCTCTTTTGACCACCACAATGCCACTGCGGTCAGAAAGTCCTTCTGTGTGGCACATCTCATTACAATGGGTTTTGCATCCAGGAAGAAAGAGGTCATTGTCTCCCTCTACTCTTCCCTCATTAGGCCAATCATCGAGTACAATGCCCCATTTGGCATGCACCTCACTAGACACCTGCAACAACTGGAGAGGCCACAAAAGTACCTCACAAAGAGGATCCTAGGCCTTAAACACTTGTCCTATATGGACAGACTCAAAAAACTCCAACTATTCTCTGTCTCATATCACCTACTTACAGGCGATCTCTGTTTGACTTATAAAGCCATGTCTGACCCAGGTTTCTTAGAAATGCTACATCTAAAGAAATCCCAATTGTTCCTCACCACAAGCTCCAGAGACCTCAACCTCATTACCACAATCAACAGAACATGCTGGAGGGACAGGTTCATAACCCTGAGACTGCCCATGCTATGGAATATACTTCCCATACATGTCAAGCAGAGCACCTTACTGGCCCTCTTCAAGAGAAATCTTGATGAATGGATGGGAAATAGAAAATTCATGCCGGGGATCACTCCAGTGGCTCTACTTGACAGAAGCACTAGAAACTAAGGTTGGGTGACATGATGCCAGGGCAATCCTATGGGCTAGGCTTGTAAAGGCTCCAGGACCATTAGCCTAGTACACACCTATGAACCTATAACCTATGAGCCTATGAACATAAACATGGAATTTTCCTCACAAATGCCTGCCATGTCTACCAGTGAATCTAGAGCAATGGACACTGATGCATTCCTTCCAATTCCAGTATCATATTTACTGGATTGTGCACACTACTTGGCACTGCTGCTCTCTATTTACCATAATGCAAATGTGTTGCTTGGGGATGAGCACACCCGAGCAATGTGTTTGCACAATGGTAAGCAGAGACCAGCAGTGCCATGAAGTGAGGAATTAAATAATTGCAATTGTAATTGCAAGGTTATTGGCTGCACATTCAGATATGTATGTCTCTTAGACAAATGTCAAGGTCATGAAAGTCCTGATAGCAATATTATACTTATAGATATGTGGTACACATTATACCCACAGTCATACATTTGATAATAAATGTGAACATACATAGATATATAAATAAATCACTGACACAATGATAGTGTCTCATCCCTCATACAAATTAATATCAGGTCCGGTATCTAAAGTGTTATAGCTGAGAGTGAGTATAATGGGAGGTGGCACAGCAGTAAAAGTGTTCAGTTCATTGCTGTAAACTGCAACAGTAAAAAAAAAAAAAGGTTGCGTACCCTCTACTAGAACCCAGGACCATCTGTACTCCAGTCCTATACTTACACCTGCTGCCACAGGACTAGTTACATGCCATTCCCTATTGTACTAATCATTCTTAAGGTCTCACTGTTAACTGCTATGCAATGCCTCTTAGCAGATTTGTGTGATGCCAATAGCATTAATTAAATGTATCGGATTAATATTTTTAACTGTTGGGGTCCTGTCTGCTTCCTCAGTGGTCCAATTGTCCAGTTTGTACACTGCCACACTTTGGGCAAATGAGATAAGCACAGCCAAACCTGCCATTCATTTCCTCTGTTCCCGTGATTGCACTATGAGCTGTATCATGCAAATACTGGCCCAAAAAATTAGACAAAGACAAAGAAGGAGAAAAAGAAAAAAAAGGACAAGTAATTGAAATGAGGAAAATCAATGTATGACAAAGACAAAAAAAATTATGGCTCACATGAGATATGTCTACATAGATCTGGATTTGAACTCTCACTACAATGCACCTTAAGAGCACAGGATGGGTGCCTTACCCCTCTTTGTCACACAAACAGCTTTGCAGCAAAGAACTGACCTCATTCTTTACCCAACCAACTGCAACAGCATCTGCAGTGATATCAATCCATACAACTGTTATTTGTACATTTATTATTTTTGGTTGTAGTGCACTTAGTGATCACACAACCTGTTATGATTATTGCTTGCAAATATACAGCTCTGTCTTACCTTTCTGTGTTTGTTGGTAATTCTTCAGTCATCTGACCAGTACTCTGAGACATGCAGTGTGCAAGCAATTCTATATCATCTGCCTTAAAATGTGTGAGGATATTAACTGTGAATAATATCATATGTAGTTGCCAACAAATGAAGGGCAGGTTAGATGTTAAGGAACACAGCCTGTGAAGTATGTGCTGC
This sequence comes from Protopterus annectens, assembly GCF_019279795.1. Classification (NCBI taxonomy): domain Eukaryota; kingdom Metazoa; phylum Chordata; order Ceratodontiformes; family Protopteridae; genus Protopterus; species Protopterus annectens. Next base: position 1,893,358,560 of record NC_056743.1, on the reverse strand, counting down.
TTACTTACATTTACAAACTTATATCTCACACTTTGTAGATCTAACCTGACACACCCAGTGGAAGTAAGACAGCCTGCAGCACTGTTGTGCTTTCCTTCTGCCAACCAGTAATCATTCACAGTTGCAATCCATTAAGAACAAGTACTGAGGGAGTGCCTGCACTATGTTTATATCTCTTACACAGATCCAAGTATTTGTGATTCAGCACTTTTAATAAGTTTACACCTCATTTTCATCTTCACCATGGTAACAGCTCTGAATCTACACCATATAAAATGGCAACTGTGTACCTGGGCAAACTGATGTTGAGAAGGCTTGTTTATGTCAGGAACACTGCACATAAGCTATTTCTTCAAGATATATCTGTACAGAGGAGTACTGAACTTCAGAAGGCATGCTTGCATTTTCTCACCTACATACTGCATATACTGGAATGTATTTAATAAAAAAACTAAAGCAAAGGCTTTCACACTTTTATCTGTATGCAGTAGTTAGAAGTGTACTGATGGCATTGCTTGTCAAGCCATTTCACAGGCATACACAATTGCCAATACATGAAAATGGAATGCTGTGTGATAAATATGTACAGATGTTTCTGGAACAGTTCCTTTGATAGCACTTTTAGCATTTAAAAGATGGTTTGTTATCAAAATGTGTCATTTGCTTGTTCTTTTTGAGGGGGAACAAAGGTGAGTTACTGTTATGGCACAACTAAGGATAAACTATTCTTTGGGGGGGGAAAGGTGCATTGCTGTTATGGCACATACAAGGATATACTGTTTTTTTGGGGGGGGGTAAAGGTAAGTTACTGTTATGGCACAGACAAGGATATATTGCTCTTGTTTTGCATCCTGCCTCTTATTTGTATTTCACATCAGTAGACTGGTGTATGCTTCTCCAGTGGGTAATACTGAGTGGCTGCCTTTTCTGTTTGTTCTGTAAGCAGTTCATAGGTTCATATGTGTACACTAGGCTAATGGCCCTGGAGTCTTTTCAAGCCTAACCCATATGATTACCCTGGCATCTTGTTATTTTGTAGTTATGTGATACTTACGTATATTACTCTTCTGTTGTCTTGTAGGACACCTAGGAGTATGCCACCAAGGTGTGTCAGTCCTCAGAGTCATCCCTTCAGTGATGATGAGAAACAGGTGATAGTGGATGCCTTTTGGTAACATTGTGCTTTTCTGCTGGAAAGGGATGGGGAGATATGGCATGTAGGATGCACATTTGGAAACAGATAGTTGATGTGAATCCTGTAGGTGGCCATGACAAGACATGCAAGCAGGTGTGCCACAGGGCCACTGACATGATCATGTCTACATGGAGGAGAGCAGCTGCAGTGGGCTGTGACCAGATGGTTACCAGAGTAGGGCCTGCTATGGAGCCACCACTAACTCCAAATGAAGACTTCCTAGCCAATATCAGGGATCCAGGCAGCTCCCAGGAGAGTGCAGAACAGCATGTCCTGGATGTCAGTGTACCAGTGTCAGGAACTGCCAGCATGTCTCAGAAGAAGCTTCCAGGTAGGCTTTGTAATCTCAACAGTTGAATACTGTTGTATAGTAAAGCAATTGAAACCAATAGGTTACTTCTGTGTTACATATATTTTTTTAGGGGGGATTTGAAGATTGTTATAATTATTAGCTTAGGTTGGAGATAACAGCTATGTTCTTGTTGAAAATATAGTTAATGGATATACGAATGTGCAAAGGTATTACCGCCTATGTTACTGTTAATTGTGACAATGTTGCCCTTACCTCTTACTTAAACTTTTTTCAGGACTATATGGATTGCTGAGGAGAATCTCATCTGCACATGGTAAGCCAAACATTTTTACATCAGTATTGCTAAGCAATTCGAATAAATATTTTAGTGTGTGCTGTTGATGTCAGGCCTGTTGTGCGTATTGCTGTACTATCTGTAATAGTGGTACCACTGTTACTTTGTTAGAATATATTTTACTGTAGTAGTGCAGTTATTAATTTTTTTTCCTGTGTCTGTTGCTTTTTATTACAGGTGATCATGATAGTGGGAGTGTGGACCCTCTGCCACATGATGTCAGTGTGTCAGCAGATTCTGATGATGATGGTGGCCAAACTGAGGCACAGTTGGTGGGGTACAGAGGTTGAATCTGACACTGAGCTTGACATACAGCCATCCCCTGCAATTCCATCAGACACAGCCAGTAGGCCTATGCCTACCCATTCCAGTCAGCCCTCAGATACTGGACAGGTGGAGGGTTAGGCCATTGATTAGGGAAATGTGGCTAACTGTGACTTCAGTGCCTGTTGTCTCTGGCCATACCCAAAATGTGGGTGATGCCTTATGCAGGAGGGTTGATAGGTGTTCTTAGAGGGGCCTGCTGTCCATCTTCCACCTGATCCAGGTGTCTCTTCCCATGCCACTCAACATATGCTTAGGGCCATTGTGGAGGCACAGGCATGTTCCCATAGGTGCTCCAGACAAATGATCAGGGTTTTAGATGTGGCACAGACTGACATGCATTACTGCCTCCACTGCATTGCCGATTCAATGGATCGGGTGAATGACACATTGAAATGGGTTGTGTCTATGATGGAATGAGGGATGTTTGTCATGGAACGAGCATTGTGTGTGATGGAATGTCTGCTGGGAGTAGAAGGCACCCTCATAGAAGTAGTTCAGTCATATCATCTGCTGTCAACCAATGTGGCCATGCCTGATCACGCTCCGGTAGTGACAGTACTTCACTACTCCATCAGTGAGTCTGCTGTCCACACCCAGACATGGCAGGTCATGGGGGTGTGATCCTGTGCATCCCTATGAAGGGAACTTGTCCAGCAGCAATCAATCACATTCAGGAAGCAGCAATACATCTGACTGTGGGCATGGACATGTCAGTGCAACTCCTGGCAGAGCCAGTTCTCATGGTCTGGAACGACAAAGATGAGCTGAAACCTCTACCATGCATGGGTCACACCTGTCTGACATACAAAGATGTAGCACCAGTACAGAGCTTGGCTGTGTTCATGCAGACACTCACACACCAATTTCACCTGAAGGACTCCCTACAGACACACATACAACAGTTGCATGGTTCAACCATGCAGCTTAAAACTCATTTTGTCTCACCCACCATTTGCTGGTTTATCCAAATGTCTGCCTGCTTCTCTTTTTTACTGACACACACTGACCTTTTGTGTCAGCTTAGGCTTTCTGCCTCCACAAACACACACAAACACACACACACACACACACATACACACACACACACACACACACACACACACACACACACACACACACACACACACCCACACACACACATGCACACACACGCACACACACACACACACTCACTCACACACACATACATGCACACACACACACACACACACACACACACACACACACACACACACACACACACACACACACACACACACTCACCCCTGTGCAAGTGATAATAACTGTGCCATATCCCTGATTTCTATTTTTTGGATTCAGGGATACAGAAGCTTTGTGTCTGATGCTCAAGGTGCATAGTTGACTTAGTGATTAGTACATCTGCATTTGTGGTGTTATATTGGTAATTGTACCTTTGACTTATACTGGCCTCAGAAAGTTAGTTGATAGTATCAAAATTTCCCAACTTTATAGTGAATGATCT
>NC_056743.1:1893344908-1893349908 GCF_019279795.1 Protopterus annectens | reverse complement strand
TTACTGAAATCCAACTGAAACACCATTATAATCCACAAAAATTAATCAAACAAGACAAAATCAGTTACTGAAATCCAATGGAAACACCGTTATAATCCACAAAAATTAATCAAGCAAGACAAAATCAGTTACTGAAATCCACCTACACAAAAATTAATCAAGCAAGACAAAAATCAGTTACAGAAATCCAATGAAACACTGTTAATAATCCACAAAAATTAATCAAGCAAGACAAAATAAGTTACTGAAATCCAAATGAAACACCGTTATAATCCACAAAAATTAATCAAGCAAGACAAAATCAGTTACTGCAATCCATCTGAAACACCGTTATAATCCAGAACAATTAATCAAGCAAGACAAAATCAGTTACTGAAATCCATCTGAAACACCATTATAAGCCACAAAAATTAATTAAGCAAGACAAAATCAATTACTGAAATCCAATGGAAACACCATTATAATCCACAAAAGTTAATCAAGCAAGACAAAATCAGTTACTGAAATCCAATGGAAACACCGTTATAATCTCCAAACTTAATCAAGCAAGACAAAATCAGTTACTGAAATCCAACTGAAACACCATTATAATCCACAAAAATTAATCAAACAAGACAAAATCAGTTACTGAAATCCAATGGAAACACCGTTATAATCCACAAAAATTAATCAAGCAAGACAAAACCAGTTACTGAAATCTAACTGAAACACCGTTATAATCCACAAAAATTAATCAAGCAAGACAAAATCAGTTACTGAAATCCACCTACACAAAAATTAATCAAGCAAGACAAAAATCAGTTACAGAAATCCAATGAAACACTGTTAATAATCCACAAAAATTAATCAAGCAAGACAAAATAAGTTACTGAAATCCAAATGAAACACCGTTATAATCCACAAAAATTAATCAAGCAAGACAAAATCAGTTACTGCAATCCATCTGAAACACCGTTATAATCCAGAACAATTAATCAAGCAAGACAAAATCAGTTACTGAAATCCAAATGAAACACCATTATAATCCACAAAAGTTAATCAAGCAAGACAGTCAGTTACTGAAATCCAACTGAAACACTTATAATCCACAAAAATTAATCAAGCAAGACAAAATCAGTTACTGAAATCCAATGAAACACTGTTATAATCCACAAAAATTAATCAAGCAAGACAAAATCAGTTACTGAAATCCAACTGAAACACCATTATAATCCACAAAAATTAATCAAGCAAGACAAAATCACTTACTGAAATCCAATGGAAACACCGTTATACTCCACAAAAATTAATCAAACAAGACAAAAATCAGTTACTGAAATCCAATGGAAACACTGTTATAATCCACAAAAATTAATCAAGCAAGACAAAATCAGTTACTGAAATCCAACTGAAACAGCATTATAATCCACAAAAATTAATCAAGCAAGACAAAATCAGTTACTGAAATCCAATGGGAACACCATTATAATCCACAAAAATTAATCAAGCAAGACAAAATCAGTTACTGAAATCCAATGAAACACCATTATAATCCACAAAAATTAATCAAGCAAGACAAAATCAGTTACTGAAATCCAACTGAAACACCATTATAATCCACAAAAATTAATCAAGCAAGACAAAATCAGTTACTGAAATCCATCTGAAACACCATTATAATCCACAAAAAGTAATCAAGCAAGACAAAATCAGTTACTGAAATCCAATGGAAACACCATTAGAATCCACAAAAATTAATCAAGCAAGACAAAATCAGTTACTGAAATCCAACTGAAACAGCATTATAATCCACAAAAATTAATCAAGCAAGACAAAATCAGTTACTGAAATCCAATGGTAACCCCATTATAATCCACAAAAATTAATCAAGCAAGACAAAACCAGTTACTGAAATCCAACTTTAACATCTTTATAATCCACAAAAAATTAATCAAGCAAGACGAAAATCAGTTACTGAAATCCAATGGAAACACTGTTATAATCCACAAAAATTAATCAAGCAAAACAAAATCAGTTACTGAAATCCAATGGAAACACCATTATAATCCACAAAAATTAATCAAGCAAGACAAAATCAGTTACTAAAATCCAACTGAAACACTGTTATAATCCACAAAAGTTAATCAAGGAACAAAAAATCAGTTACTGAAGTCCATCTGAAACACCGTTATATTCCACAAAAAAGAATCAAGCAAGACAAAATCAGTTACTGAAATTCAATGGAAACACCGTTAGAATACACAAAAATTAATCAAGCAAGACAAAATCAGTTACTGACATCCAATGGAAACACCATTAGAATCCACAAAAATGAATCAAGCAAGACAAAATCAGTTACTGAAATCCAATGAAACACCGTTATAATCCACAAAAATTAATCAAGCAAGACAAAATCAGTTACTGAAATCCAACTGAAACACCGTTATAATACACAAAAATTAATCAAGCAAGACAAAATGAGTTACTGAAATCCAACTGAAACACCATTATAATCCATAAAAATTAATTAAGCAAGACAAAATCAGTTACTGAAATCCAATGGAAACACCATTATAATCCACAAAAATTAATCAAGCAAGACACAATCAGTTACTGAAATCCAATGGAAGCACCGTTATAATCCCCAAACTTATTCAAGCAAGACAAAATCAGTTACTGAAATCCAACTGAAACACCATTATAATCCACAAAAATTAATCAAGCAAGACAAAATCAGTTACTGAAATCCAATGGAAACACCGTTATAATCCACAAAAATTAATCAATCAAGACAAAATCAGTTACTGAAATCCAATGAAACACCATTATAATCCACAAAAATTAATCAAGCAAGACAAAATCACTTACTGAAATCCAACTGAAACACCATTGTAATTCACAAAAATTGTGCTTAGCAATAAAGAATATTCTTTAACCAGGCAAAATCAATACAGCCCTCCCACCACTGCCAATAACTTAGGCAACATTGCTACTTAATTTAACTAATACTTTACTGAAACCATCTTAGCACTGTCATACTAACTCCCTCAACCAACAAAAGTCCCATTCTCCCACCCAGCATTAAATCAACCTTCTCTACAACCTGTAGCCACTAACCTATCCAGAAAACTATTGAGAAAATTAAAGCCCACTACACTAGCAGCAAACAACTTACCCCATTTGGAAAACATCATATATTATTCCCCTACATAAAAGTGGCTTTGCAAAAGATTTCTCTAACGACCATCCTATTGCAATACTATCACCACTATTTAAAATTCTAGAGAGTCATTCACTTGCAAGTTACTCAATATCTGCATACTAACAAACTTTTATCTAACACTCAGCATGGTTTACAACAATTCCATAGCACATCTACCACTCTACTGTCATTTGCTAACACTGTCAATTTCCATAAAAACACAAATAACTATGTATCCTCTATCATCCTTGACTTATCAAAAGCCTTTGATATGGTTTCTCATCCTAAAATTCTCAAAGTGCTCTCAGATCTAAAATTTTGCAGTGCTACATTTAACTGGTTCCAGGATTATCTTACTGGATGCCAGCAAGCAGTTTCCTGGCAATACACCCTACCCCCCATGCCAGTGACACTAGGAGTGCCACAAGGCTCTATCTTAGGACCATTTCTATTCACGATATTTACAAATAACCTGCACTTGTCAAACCCTCATGCCTCTCTCGTTCAATATGCTGAGGACTTGACACTGATATGTGCTGCACCCTTAATTCCTGAGCTTCAGCATCTAACACAAGAATCCTTTCTTGCAGTTGAGTCCTGGCTCACAGATGCCCAACTAAAATTAAACCTTAGCAAAACCAAACCTATGATCTTCCATCCTACTAAATTTGCCTCATCTACTAATTAATTTATTATCTCCTCACTAAAGAATATGATCATAACACCATCCCCCCAACCAAACTTTTAGGAGCTGAAACAGACAGCAATCTCAAGTTCGATATTCATATTTCTCAAACAGTGAAAAAAGTTAATAAAAAGCTGGGAACACTATATATAAATAAACATTCCTTTACTAAGAATACTAAGATAGCCATTGCCCAAACTCACCTAATTTCCACACTGCTGTATGCAGCTCCCATGTTTACTAACCTACAAAAATCTGAGGTACTAAAAATTGAATCATGTTACAACAAAGTAGCCAGATATGTCACAAACTCACCAGCCAGGTACCAACATTGCCTTGCACTCAAGTAACTTAAATGGCTTGAGCTCCTCCAACTCCTACAATACATTCAGTTAACCATGGCACACAAACTCCTCTTCGAACCTGCGAAAACACCAGTAGTACAAACACTTCTTCAACCTTATACCACTAACAGAACCCTACATTTCACTAATAAACATCATATAAAAAGCACTACAGCCAAAACCTAGCAGGAGACTCCCTCTTTTCAAATTATATAGGTAAAATCTGGAATGAACTTCCTGATAATATTACCAGTATAACATCCATAGCCCAATTCAAAACAAGTCTGAAAACCTACCTATTAAACAAATGGCTGTGTACTTGTTCTTCATCAGACTGACATCTCTCTCTCGATCTCTAACCTTAACACTAATTATTATCTTACAGACATCTGACTGCATCACTGGCCACTATTTCAACTTATTTCTACTGCCACATCCTTTTGGTTCCATCACCCTGAACTATCCATAAATGTGGAGTGATGATTCTCCTGTAATCTATACTGGAAAATTGGTAATCATCATGTTCTCATGCAATATGGAATGTCTTAATATGTAGTCACTGAATGCCAAATTGAAAAATGGAGTGTCAGTCTTTACAACACTGTAATGGCTGTTAGACTAATTTGAAAATTCATTGAGTTTACATACATATTGTCTAATTCCTATAATAGTCTTGTTGTCCATGTTATTATATTTACTCTGTATTTTCACATTCTCTGTTTGTTCTATGTGGAGCGTTTCTCCCCAGCCCCTCTGCTGAAAATGGATGTGTCCAATTGAACTATCCCGG
>NC_056743.1:1893139908-1893337408 GCF_019279795.1 Protopterus annectens | reverse complement strand
CGTAGAAGGACTTTCTGACCACAGTTGCAATGTGGTGGTTGAAGGTGAGGTAGCTGTCAACCTGGGTGCCCAGATCTCTTATAGCCCCTTCAGTGTTTGCTGGGCTCTCATCAATGTGGTAATTCATGGGAACTGAGTTTTTTCCAAAGGGGATGATAACGCATTTTTTGGCTTTAAGCCATGGTTCCGATGCCAATCATTGGTCTCAGAGAGGCCCTTTTGTAGGATGCCTGCATCACTTGGTGAGTTGGCAATGGCTCCTAGCTTGCAGTCATCAGTGACCTTGGTCATCTAGAGTCCTTCTGTGCTGGCCTGGACTTCTGAGAAGTAGATGCCAAACAGTAGAGGGCCCAGGACTGAGCCCTGTGGGACTCCACTTGTGACTGGTCAACAGTCTGACTTAGAATCCACAACTTTCACTCTGTGGGTCCTGTCTGTGAGCCAATTTGCAACCCACCTAGTGATGTAAGGATTGGCACCAATTTGTGATTTTATCAATGATACTTGAGTGAGGAATGATATCAAAGGCCTTGGCCAGGTTGAGGTAGGCTGTATGCACTGCCTTACCCTCATCCACAGTCTTGGTGACTGCCTCAAAGAAATCAACCAGGTTCAGCAGGCAGGATCTCCCCTTGACAAAGCCAAACTGTGTGGGGTCAAGAGTTTGGAGATTGCCTATATCTTTGTTAAACAGGTCCATGAGGATGTGCTCCATAGCTTTGCATACCAGACCCATCAGGCTAATTGGGTGATAGTTACCAGAGTCTGTAGTTGCTTCTCCTTTATGGAGCGGGATGACTATAGCAGTGCACCATTTGTTAGAGACATAGCCTGAGGTAAGGCTGTGATTGAACAGGGCACACAGATGTGGTGCCAGTTCATTTTGTAGCTCATGTAGGATGCAGCCAGGGATATTATTGGGTCCCACAGATGCTGTATTCTTGGCTTTGGACAATGCAGCTTTTACCTGTGCCAGAGAAATGGTGGGTACTATGTTTTCTTCTGGTATTTTGATAGGGCCCTTGGTGGGAGGGATAAAGTTGGCACTGAATCTGTCAGCCAGTATGTTGGCTATATCTGTTGGCTCAGTATAGGAGTTTCCATTGTGCAATAACTCAGAGCAAATATGGGTATTGCCTTGGAGGTTTTTGATATAACTACAGATGACTTTATAGTTGTTTTTGGTGTCAGCCGCAATTCTGCCTTCATAGCTGGCTTTAGAGGATTTGATAAGGAATCTCATCTTTTTATTGAGACTGATAAGGGAGGTTTCCAGTCTTGTAACTTTATTTTTTTTCTGCAACAGTTTCTTCCTCCTGTTGTAGAGTTTATTGATGGCTGGAGACCTCCAGATTGGCTTCATTTTTTTTGGAGGAGATCTTCTTAGTTCTATTTGGTATGGCAAGGTCCGTGCATTTGTGTACATGCTCATAGAGTGGATTAGTGTATGATTCTGCAGTTGTGCAGCTATTTTCTATTGGCATGGGTGCCAAGGAGTTAGCCACCTCTGTTTTTAGGAGCCTACAGTCAGCTTTAGAGAAGTTTTTCAAGTTGGTCACCTTAGCAAGGGTTGTAGGTGAGATGGAGATTTCCATGGTGATCAGTTTGTTATTGGATTTAACCAGGGAGGAATTGACTATAGGCATGGAGCAATGGTCTGCCATGTTGGTGATAACCAGGTCAAGAATGTTGTTTCCTTTAGTGGGGGTCAGAATGAGCTGGTCCAAGGTATTTGAATTGATAAATTCCAAAAAGTGTTGGGCCTGTACATTGGTACTTGAATAGTTTTCCCAGTTGATGGAAGGGTAGTTGAAGTCACCCAGTATGAGAGTATTGGCTTGGACTCTGATAGACTCCAGGGAGCTTAGGAACTTGGATTGAGAGTCTGGGACATGGTTGGAGTTCTGTAGCAGGCTATGACTTGTATCCCCATCTTACCCAGTGTTAGTTGTACCTGAAGTATCTCAAATGCATTATGCTGGGCTACCAGTCTAGAGGTGTGTGTATCCTTTAACGAATATGGAGACACCACCACCTTTGGAGCATCCAGCTGTATTCTGTGGCATAAGGTATGGAATGAGTTGTAGCCTGGGAGCGCAGGGGTACTTTCTGTCTCTTTAAACCAAGTCTCCATTACAGCACAGATGTCAATATTCTCCATTTTGAGGAGAGCTTCGAGCAAGTGCATCTTGAGATTTAGACTTCTAGCATTGAGCAGCATTTGTTTGTAGCTGTTATGGTGGAATTTTGGTATTTGGAACATTGCCTAAAAAAGGCACAATAGGGGTGGCAAGAGCCTTAGCCAGTACCTGGAATCCCAGGGGTGACAGATGCAGGCCATCACTGGCAAAGCATTGAGGTCTGTCGATCATGTTGTTCCAGGCAGACAGATACTGGATCGCCTTAGAATGACACCAGAAACTTAGCCAATTGTTGAAGTCAACCTTTTTCTGCTCATTCTGTGACATCATTCTGGGTGACGGTAGAATACTGCTCAGGGCGAGGGTCATACCTGCCTGAGCTACATAATCCGAGAGTTCCATTACATCTCTTTTAATGTAGTCCAGGGAAGTATGTGTCAGGTCATTCACACCCACATGGACAATGACTGAGTCATATTTGTACTTGTTGTGGAGTGACCTGCATGCATGTGTTATGTGGCAGATCCTGGCACCTGCTATACAACTGACTATAACCTTCTTCTTGTTTAGCCTAGTGAGTGGGAGATCAGTGTGCCTCACAATTGAGTCTCCTATGATTAGTACATTGGGCAAAGTGTTTTGCCTTAAGGGCTTAAGTTGAGGGGCACACTGTGGTGGTGAGCTATGTGTTCTGGGGTTGGTGTGCTGTGATGGTGGAGTGTATTTCTGTCTCAGGGGTCTCTGTTGTTTGGGTAAGTTTTTATTGACAGTCTCCATGAAGGTGGGTGTATTGTTTGTGTTTCTATGTGTGGGTTGTGATGGTTGGTGTTTTGGAGGGCTGTGTGTTCTATGTAGTGAGTTGCAGGTGTTGATCTTTTCCTCTTGACCAGCTAGTCTGGTCTTGGTTGGAGTGTGCGCTGCTTCCAGTTTGGGTGATATAAAAGCATGTGAACAGTAAGGCATGAGTTTATTTGGACAGTGGGGTATAATAGCATGCACCAGGTGTGAAATAGTATCATTTGCACACTGAGGATTGTTAGTGTTTATACAATGAGCTGTGGGGCTATATGCATCATGAAATTTGAGAATATGTGCACAATGAGGTAAGAGAATCCATGCAGTGAGCTGTGAGAACAAAGTGAGGTGTGAAAACAGTGAGCTGTGTGAGCTTGTACACAGTCAGTTATGAGAACATGTGCACAACAAGCTGTGAAAATATGCACAGTGAGAACATATGTACTGTGTGATCTGGGAACATTTGTAAAGTGTGTTTATAATAACATTCACTGTGATGTGTCAGAGCATGTGGATAGTGAGGTGTACAAACATGTACAGTGAGGTATGGGAACATGCACACAGGTGTGAGAACATTTGCACTGTCATATATAACAGTATATGCCTAAAGAGGTGTATCTTCATATACCCCATGAGTTATGGATACTTGTGCACAGTGAGAAGTGAAGGAAGGGAAACCATGAGGTCTGTGAGCATTTGCTCAGTGAAATTTGAGAAAAGGTGAAGAATGAGATATGACAATATGCAGACAGTGTGATGAGAGATCATGTGTACAATGAAATATGAAAATGGTAGAAAAGATTTTGAAGAAATTTTGAAAACGTGTTAACTTTTTCTTTTTAGACAATACAATGAAATGTTTTCAGGAAGTTTTAGCAATTATTAATGCATAAGTTTTATTTTAACTTTATTTTAACTTTTAGTTTAGTTTAGTTTAGTTTAGTTTAACATATCCTGGAATTACACATCTTGAAGTAGGACAGCACTGCATTGAATATCATACTGGGGGAAGGGGGAAGGCGTATTTAGCTAGTAAACATACTAATTGTCTGTTACAACAGAGCTACCCTAATAAAACACTGCCATGCTTTTAAATGTATATAAATGGAAAGGTGAATTTCTACACTTTACACTGTTTTTTCAACTACTATCGGGATCACTTGCTTGTGTGTTTTTAATAAAGAAGATTCAGCTGGAATTATCTTGTGCTTCCCTGCTTTTATTAGTGGATTTATACTTTGGGAAGTTTTGAAAGAAAGTATTTCTACCACCTGTTAATAAGTTGGATATTCAAAGTTTGGTTTTTATTAGGTGCCTAAACTTTAAAGAATTCAAGGAATCTTAGATGTTCCACAAAAAGAGGTTTCCTCATTATTTGTTGTTGGACCCAGTATATTGACATACCAGGTTTGTGAGACTTTGAGGGACACAGTGGATACTTTATTTTAGATATAAGAACATGTGCACAATGAAGTGTAGGATTGTGAGTATGCACATTGTGAGATTTGAGAACATGTGCACAGTGTTGTGTCAGATCATATGCAACGTTTAGTACATGCGCAGTGAGGTGTGAAGATATACACATGGTGAAATGTCAGAGCAGATGCATAGTGAAATGAGAGACCAAGAAATGGGAATGCTTGAATTTTAGATACTTTTAGTTATTATTTGCAACAGTAGGTATACTTTTCAACCTTACAGGTAATCTGTAGTGTTAAAATATCAGTTCTCAATATAATCCATTTTATTCACTTGTGTTTGTCCAGATCTTCATTCTTCATGGACAAGAGTCAGGTATGATTATTAGTACAGCTTCCTTTAAAGTAGGGACCTTCCTTGTTTTGACTACCACTCTACAAAATGTAGTAACAGCCTCCAATGCTTCAAAGATGATGGCATACCCTTAACAAAACATGTGGAATCTCTAAATCCTACAATATTTCCTTCTCCAGTCTGTCTGGAATCATCCTGTAAAATTTGTAACACCCTCATTACATAACAAAATTAGCCTTCCTTAAGCCAACTGTATCTTCTGGATTCATTTTACTGGGACCAGCACCAGGACTTCTTTTATTGACTCAGACAACTTGCAACACCAAAGAATGTTACTGAACACTTCCACTAGACTACACCTAGTGTCCAACCTATGTTTTTATAGAAATCTACCACAACACATTCCAGCCCCCCAACTTTACCCCCTTGAATACAACTCATTGCTTTCATCACCCCCATTGTGTCTATTTTCTTGTGTCTTTATCTCTTTGCCACAACCTGACAGCACCCGATTAATAGGCATAAAACTCACTCCACTAACCTCCACCTCCCTATATAACCTATTTCAGAAAACTAAAATGTCCCTATCTTTACCCTTGACTACACTACTCATGTTTTCATATTTTCACTGCTCTCTGCCATGATTAAGTTCATAAGTATGAACTAGGATAACAACTACAATGGCCTTTTTAGGTCTAGCCACGCATCCCAACTGTATCAGACAAGTTTAGTACCTTAAGATTATTTTAAGGGGTATATGTAGGTTTAGTGAGGTGATGGTCAGGGAAGAGGTAAGACAGGCACTGGATGGCAGTGAAGAGTTACCGAATAGCTGGATAACTACAGCAGAACTAGTAAGAGAGATGGCTAGGAAGGTGCTTGGTGTGACATCTGGAGGACAAGGAGACCTGGTGCTGGAATGAAGAAGTACAGGAGAGTATACAGAGAAAGAGGTTGGTGAAGAAGAAGTGGGATTATCAAAGAGATGAAGAAAGTAGACAAGAGTATAAGGAGATGAGGTGGCGAAGGCTAAGGATAAGGCGTATGAAGAGTTGTATAAAAGATTGGACACTAAGGAGGGAGAAAAGGACCTGTACTGATTGGCTAGACAAAGGGATCGAGCTAGTAAAGATGTTCAGCAGGTAAGGGTGATAAAGGATAATGAGGGAAACATACTCACGAGCGAGGAGAGTGTGTTGAGCAGATGGAAAGAGTACTTTGAGGGGGTGATGAATGAAGGGACTGAGAGGGAGAGAAGGTTGGATGATGTGCAGATAGTGAATCATGAAGTGCAGTGGATTAGCAAGGAGGAAGTAAGGATAGCTATGAAGAGGATGAAGAACGGAAAGTCTGTTGGTCCAGATGACATACCTGTGAAAGCATGGAGGTGTTTAGGTAAAATGGCAGTGGAGTTTTTAACTAGATTGTTTAATGAAATCTTGGAAAGAGTGAGAATGCCTGAGGAATGGAAAAAAAAGTGTTTTGATACCGATGTTTAAGAATAAGGGTGATGTGCAGAGCTGTAGTAACTACAGAGGGATTAAATTGATCAGTCACAGCACGAAGTTATGGGAAAGAGTAGTGGAAGCTAGGTTAAGAAGGGAGGTGATGATCAGTGATCAGCAGTATGGTTTCATGCCGGGAAAGATCACTACAGATGTGATGTTTGCTCTGAGAGTGTTGATGGAGTACAGAGAAGGTCAGCAGGAGTTGATTGTGTCTTTGTGGATTTAGAGAAAGCAGATGACAGGGTGCCTAGAGAGGAGTTGTGGTATTGTATGAGGAAGTCGGGAGTGTCAGAGAACTATTTAAGAGTGGTACATGATATGTACGAGGGTAGTGTGACAGCGGTGAGGTCTGTGCTGGGAGTGACAGATGCATTTAAGGTGGAGGTGGGATTACATCAAGGATCAGCTCTGAGCCCTTTCTTATTTTCAGTGGTGATGGACAGGTTGACAGACGAGATCAGACAGGAGTCCCCGTGGATTATGATGTTTGCAGATGACATTGTGATCTGTAGTGAGAGTAGGAAACAGGTGGAGGAGACTCTGGAGAGGTGGAGATATGCTCTAGAAAGAAGAGGAATGAAGGTCACCAGGTCTAAGACAGAATATATGTGTGTGAATGAGAGGGAGGATAGAGGAATGGTGAAGATGCAGGGAGTAGAGGTGGCAAAAGTGGATGAGTTTAAATACTTAGGATCAACAGTTCAGAGTAATGGTGAGTGTGGAAGAGAGGTGAAGAAGAGAGTACAGGCATGATGGAGTGGGTGGAGAAGAGTGTCAGGAGTGATTTGTGACAGACAAGTACCAGTAAGAGTGAAAGGGAAGGTCTACAAGAGGGTAGTGAGACCAGCTATGTAATATGGGTTGGAGACAGTGGCATTGACAAAAAGGCAGGAGTCAGAGCTTGACATGGCAGAGTTGAAGATGTTAAGATTTGCACTGGGTGTGACGAGGATGGACAGGATTAGGAATAAGTATATTAGAGGGTCAGCCCAGGTTGGAAGGTTTGGAGACAAAGCCAGAGAGGCAAGATTACGTTGGTTTGGACATGTGCTGAGGGGGGATGCAGAGTATATTTGGAAAAAGATGCTAAGGATGAAGCTGCCAGGTAACAGGAAAAGAGGAAGGCCTAAGATAAGGTTTATGGATGTGGTGAGAGAGGACATGCAGGTGGTTGGTGTGACAGAGCAAGATGCAGAGGACAGGAAGAAATGGAAACAGTTGATCTGCTGTGGCAACCCCTAATGGGAGCAGCTGGAAGAAGAAGAAGATGATGTAGGCTAGGGCTTAGGTCGTCAAGCATTTACTGGCTACCTCTGTCCAGACCAGGGGTGAATTTCTGATTTCTCATCCACTGGTCCAAGTTACACTTGAATTGGATTAGGGAAGAAATCTGCTTCACCTATACAGAAAGCCTGTTCCAGAGAAGGAGTAGTCTTTGAGACACATACCTGCCCCTCCAACATGTCCTATTCACGTTGAAAGTAAGGTTTAAGTGCCTAGATCAGGTACTTCTGATGCTATTTGTTTTACAGATATGCAAAAGGTCTATCAAAGTGGGATCCAAGTATGCCTTTTATGGCAAGCACAGATCACCTCTGAGCAGTCTGTAGGAGACTGAGTACAGAGATAGGGCTTTGACTCAACTAAGGGCATGTTCATGCCCTGTATTCTTTTTGTGATGAACCTCTGTGGAAGTTCCAGTTGTTTCATGTGCCTGGTCAGACACATACTAAAGAGGGTGTTGTACTCAATGGTTGGTCTGATAAGGACTGAATACAGTGTAATGATGACATCCTTGGGCCTAGATCCCACACCCTTGAATGTAAGTTGTTCAGTATAGAATGATTTTCTTACTGTCATAAATACATGATGATCGAAGGCTAGGTTACTATCTATATGAGTCTCCAAATCCCTGACTACTGCCTCTACGCTTAGGGGGGTGTTAACAATGAGAACTGAATTTTACACCATATATTTGAAACCAGTTATTTGTCTGAGATAACCCTTCCTTTGGGGATATTAGTGTTTTTGGGTTTTCTATGACTGTACCTACTTTGCAATCTTCTGCAAACTTCATCAGGCTGAGGCCCTTGACATTGGCCTTGACTTCAGAGAATCGGATGTCAAAAGGAGTGGACCCAAACCAGGGCCTTGAAGGACTCCACTAGTGACTGCCTTCTTTGTGGAGGTGGACTCCCATATCCTAACTTTTTGCATCCTAATTGAGATTCACCTGACATATGGGTTTATGTGTAATTCCGTGAGCTTGTCTACAATTCCGGACTAAGGTATTCTATGCAATACCTTGGCCAGGTAAAGGTAGGCAGTGTGCATGGTTTTTCCCTTATCTTTTGCTTTTGGGACATTCTGGAAGAAGTCCACCAGGTTGAGTAGGTGTGAGCAGTCCTTAACAACACCATATTGAGTTGGATCCAGTCTGAATATTTCCTGTCCCAGTGTTAATCATTTCCATGATGATTCTTTCCATAACTTTGCATAAGAGACTAGTTAGACTTGTGGGACTGTAGTTATTGAGGTCTGTAGATCATCCACCATTGTGTAGAGGGATGGCCGCTGTAGTTCTCCATTTGTGTGGTATGAAGCCTGTCTGGTGAGTGTGGTTAAACAGTGACTGCAGTGGTCCTGATAGGTTATGTTTTATGCTGTTTAGACCACATCCTGGGATATTATCAGGGCCCAGCAATTGGGTACTCTTGCCCTTAAAGAGTATGTTGAGGACCAGCTCCCTAGTGATAGTTGGGAGAGTTAAATTTGTTGGTATTTTCTAAGGGATTGGTGAAGAGAGGGACAAAATTAGAAATTAATATGTCAGCCTGTAGGTTTGCTATATCTTCTGGCTTCTTTCTTTTTTTAATTTCTCCTTACACTGTGTACATGTAGTCTACATTTTGTATTAACCTTTATGAATCCTTGTCAGTATGTAAAGCTGCAAGAATTCTTCTTCTGGCTTTTCCCGGTCAGGGGTTGCCACAGCAGATCACCTTGTCTGCTCATGATTGGCAGTGGAGTTTTACGGTGTCAAGTTGCCAGCCCAGCAGCCAACCTTCCACAAAAGGCACACAAGCATGCCTAGGGCAAATTTAGTATGTCCAATCCACCTACTGCATGTCTTTGGTATGTGGGAGGAAACCAGAGCAAACCCACCCAACCACAAGGAGAACGTGCAGACTTCACACAGAAGGCACCCCAGCCGAGGATTGAACCAAAGAACCTCTTACTGTGAGGTGGCAATGCTAACTGCTGCACCACCACGGGAAAACTAAAATTAGGCGGAAAAATGTGTGAGTTATGTTTGTGTTGTCTGTTCACTCAGAACAGTGTATATTTAGTGTAGGTGTTATTAAATCCCAAGGCATGACTTTTGGGTTTCTAATACTGTTATGGGAATGGACCCCATTCCTAAGTCAAAGTATGATTAAATTCATGAAATTAGTATTATTTCTGTCTTTGATGTCAGCAAGATGTGCTCTTTGCAGCACCCGCAATGCACCTAGTAATAACTTCTGGCTCAGTGTAGGTGGCTCTATTTACTATTAGTTCTGCACATTGTTTTATATTCCCTTTGAGATCGCAGACAAAGCTGAAGAAAGCCTTATCAATTTCCTTGGCATGGGAAACTATTTTTACCTGAGATTTGGCTTTGATTGCCATCTGGGTTGTCTGTTTAGATTGATGAGAGAGTTTTAATACTGCTAGGAATTGCACGCCTTCATTATTACCATGACTTTCCTCCTTTTCTTATAAAATCTATCTATTGATGTTGGGATTTCACCAAGGTGGCTTGATTAATGAGTTCATTATGTGCTTATTCTTGGTAGGCACAGCTGTCTTTGTGAACAATTGCATAAAGGCTGTAGTTTTCTCAGGGTTCGAAGGAGTATAGAAACTTTGCTATGTTATCACTTAATAGTAGGAAGGTTGTGTTAGAATGCTTCTTAAACATCCCAGGGTTTGCAAGAGTCCTGAGTTTTATGCTTATTTAAAAAGAGACAGCTTTGTGGTCTGAGCTTACTAGGAAGGACATAACTCTGGGGGTGCAATGTTCTCCCATGTTAGTGGAGGACCAAATCCATTATGTTTGTGCTCCTAATAGACATCTGGTTCTGAGGTTTTTATGCTGACAAAGTCCAGAAATCTTTGGAGCTACAAGTTTGGGGTCATGTAGGATTCCCAGTTTATAGTGGGGTAGTTAAAAACATCCATGACTATGGTATTTGATTGGATGGTGAGTGTCTCCAGTGAGCTTAATATGTGCTATGCATTTCCATGGTCATAGAGTGTGACCTATGGCTTGTAAAGACATGGCACGGGACTTTGCCTGTGGTGATGTTGGGTTTTGATTGGATGGCGAGTGTCTCCAGTCAGCTTAAGTATGTGTTATGCGTTTCCATGGTCATAGAGTGTGACCTATGGCTTGTAAAGACATGGCATGGGACTTTGCCTATGGTGATGTTGGTATTTGATTGGATGGCGAATGTCTCCAGTCAGCTTAAGTATGTGTTATGCGTTTCCATGGTCATAGAGTGTGACCTATGGCTTGTAAAGATATGGTACGGGACTTTGCCCGTGGTGATGTTGGCATTTGATTGGATGGCGAGTGTCTCCAGTCAGCTTACGTATGTGTTATGCGTTTCCATGGTCATAGAGTGTAACCTATGACTTGTAAAGACATGGCACGGGACTTTGCCTATGGTGATGTTGATATTTGATTGGATGGCGAGTGTCTCCAGTTAGCTTAAGTATGTGTTATGCATTTCCATGGTCATAGAGTATGACCTATAGCTTGTAAAGACATGGCACGGGACTTTGCCTATGGTGATGTTGGTATTTGATTGGATGGCGAGTGTCTCCAGTCAGCTTAAGTATGTGTTATGCGTTTTCATGCTCATAGAGTGTGACCTATGGCTTGTAAAGACTTGGTATGGGACTTTGCCCCTGGTGATGTTGGTATTTGATTGGCTGGCGAGTGTCTCCAGTCAGCTTAAGTATGTGTTATGCGTTTCCATGGTCATAGAGTGTGACCTATGGCTTGTAAAGACATGGCATGGGACTTTGCCTATGGTGATGTTGGTATTTGATTGGATGGCGAGTGTCTCCAGTCAGCTTAAGTATGTGTTATGCATTTCCATGGTCATAGAGTGTGACCTATAGCTTGTAAAGACATGGCACGGGACTTTGCCTATGGTGATGTTGGTATTTGATTGGATGGTGAGTGTCTCCATTCAGCTTAAGTATGTGTTATGCGTTTCCATGGTCATAGAGTGTGACCTATGGCTTGTAAAGACATGGCACGGGACTTTGCCTATGGTGATGTTGGTATTTGATTGGATGGCGAGTGTCTCTATGTGTTATGCATTTCCATTGTCATAGAGTGTGACCTATAGCTTGTAAAGACATGGCACGGGACATTGCCTATGGTGTTGTTGGTATGTGATTGGATGGCGAGTGTCTCCAGTCAGCTTAAGTATGTGTTATGCGTTTCCATGGTCATAGAGTGTGACCTATGGCTTTTAAAGACATGGCACGGGACTTTGCCTATGGTGATGTTGGTATTTCATTGGATGGCGAATGTCTCCAGTGAGGTTAAGTATGTGTTATGCGTTTCCATGGTCATAGAGTATGATCTATAGCTTGTAAAGACATGGCACGGGACTTTGCCTATGGTGATGTTGGTATTTGATTGGATGGCGAGTGTCTCTAGTCAGCTTAAGTATGTGTTATGCGTTTCCATGGTCATAGAGTGTGACCTATGGCTGGTAAAGACATGGCATGGGACTTTGCCTATGGTGATGTTGGTATTTGATTGGATGGCGTGTGTCTCTATGTGTTTTGCTTTTCCATGGTCCTAGAGTGTGACCTATGGCTTGTAAAGACATGGCACGGGACTTTGCCTGTGGTGATGTGAATGTGAAGTAGCTCAAGTGCATCATCCTTTTTCACCATGCTTGAGGTATGTTTGTTTTTGGCATGAATTGAGGCACCTCCACGTTTAGTCTCAGCCTGTGAAATAGGTAGTTTAAATGTCTGGAATCTCAGGCTTTCTCTGTTACTGTGTAGAACCTCATGCTTTCTCTGTTACTGTTTAGAATCTCAGGCTTTCTCTGTTACTGTGTAGAATTTCATGCTTTCTCTGTTACTGTTTAAAATCCAATGCTTTCTCTGTTACTGTTTAAAATCTCATGCTTTCTCTGTTACTGTTTACAATCTCATGTGTTCTCTGTTACTGTTTAGAATCTCATGCTTTCTCTGTTACTGTTTAGAATCCCATGCTTTCTCTGTTACTGTTTAGAATCCCATGCTTTCTCTGTTACTATTTAGAATCCCATGGGGTTCTGTGGTAGCTTGCCTTAAGGGCTTAAAAGAGGTTCTATGAAAAGTGGATGTATGTGTTGTGCTGGGCATTGTTTCTGTGGAGTGTTTTGGGGGCTGCTGTGGATATTTGCTATGGGTGCAATGTCTGGGAGGCAGTTTGGGTTTAGGAAGATTACATTTAAGCAGCGCAGCATAAGTGGGTCAATGTGTCTGATCCATACTGTGTGCAGTACTAAGAGCTGGATTGGCATTATATGTGCTTGTATGTCAGAACTTTCCCTTCAGTTACATTGGTAAATGCATTTCATGCTTTCTCTGTTACTGTTTAGAATCTAATGCTTTCTCTGTTACTGTTTACAATATCATGCTTTCTCTGTTACTGTTTAGAATCTCATGCTTTCAATGTTACTGTTTAGAATCTTATGCTTTCTCTGTTACTGTTTACAATCTCATGATTTCTTTGTTACTGTTTAGAATCTCATGTGTTCTCTGTTACTGTTTACAATCTTATGCTTTCTATATTACTGATTACAATCTCATGCTTCCTCTTTTACTGTTTACAATCTCATGCTTTCTATGTTACTGGTTACAATCTTGTGCTTTCTCTGTTGCTGTTACTATCTCAAGCTTTCTCTGTTACTGTTTACAATCTCATGCTTTCTCAGTTACTATTTAGAATCTCATGCTTTCTCTGTTACTGTTTACAATCTCATGTTCCTCTGTTAATGTTTACAATCTCATACTTTCTCTGTTACTGTTTACAATCTCATGCTTTCTCTGTTGCTGTTTACTATCTCATGCTTTCTCTGTTACTGTTTACATTCTCATGCTTTCTCTATTACTGTTTACAATCTCATGCTTTCTCTGTTACTGCTTATAATGAGATGTGTTCTCTGTTACTGTTTACAATCTCATGCTTTCTCTGTTACTGTTTAGAATCTCATGCTTTCTCTGTTACTGTTTAGAATCTCATGCTTTCTTTTACTGTTTAAAATGTCAGGCTTTCTGTGTTACTGTGTAGAATCTCATGCTTTCTCTGTTACTATTTACAATCTCATGCTTTCTATGTTACTGTTTAGAATTGCATGCTTTCTATGTTACTGTTTAGAATCTCATGCTTTCTCTGTTACTGTTAAGAATCTCATGCTTTCTGTTACTGTTTAGAATGTCAGGCTTCCTCTGTTACTGTTTAGAATCTCAGCCTTTCTCTGTTACTGTGTAGAATGTCATGCTTTCTCTGTTACTGTTTACAATCTCATGCTTTCTCTGTTACTGTTTAGAATCTAATGCTTTCTCTATTACTGTTTAAAATCCCATGCTTTCTCTGTTACTGTTTAGAATCTCATGCTTTCTGTGTTACTGCTTAGAATCTCATGCTTTATCTGTTACTGTTTAGAAGTTCATGCTTTCTCTGTTACTCTTAACAATCTCATACTTTCTCTTTTACTGTTTAGAATTTCATGCTTTATCTGTTACTGTTTAGAAACTTATGATTTTTCTGTTATGGTTAGAATCTCATGCTTTCTCTGTTACTGTTTAGAATCTCATGCTTTCTCTGTTACTGTTTAAAATCTCATGCTTTCTCTGTTACTGTTTACAATCTCATGTGTTCTCTGTTACTGTTTAGAATCCCATGCTTTCTCTGTTACTGTTTACAGTCTCATTCTTTCTGTGTTACTGTTTACAATCTCATGCTTTCTGTGTTACTGTTTACAAACTCATGCTTTCTCTGTTACTGTTTACAATCTTATGCTTTCTGTGTTACTGTTTACAATCTCATGCATTCTCTGTTACTGTTTAGAATCTCATGCTTTCACTGTTACTGTGTAGAATCTCATGCTTTCTCTGTTACTGTTTAGAATCTCATGCTTTCTCTGTTACTGTTTAGAATCTCATGCTTTCTCTGCTACTGTTTAGAATCTCATGCTTTCTCTGTTACTGCTTACGATCTCATGCTTTCTCCATTACTGTTTACACTCTCATGCTTTCTCTGCTACTGTTTAGAATCTCATGCTTTCACTGTTACTGTTTAGAATCCCATGGTTTCACTGTTACTGTTTAGAATCTCATGCTTTCTCTGTTACTTCTTACAATCTCATTCTTTCTCCATTACTGTTTACAATCTCATGCTTTCTCTGTTACTGTTTAGAATCTCATGCTTTCTCTGTTACTGTGTAGAATCTCATGTTTTCTCTGTTACTGTTTAGAATATAATGCTTTCTCTGTTACTGTCTACAATTTCATGCTTTCTCTGTTACTGTTTAGAATCTCATGCTTTCTCAGTTACTGCTTAGAATCTCATGCTTTCTCTGTTACTGTTTAGCAGGGCTGGCCTTAGCTGAAATGGCGCCCTAGGCGAAGTACTGCTGTGGTGCCCCTTAAGCCCCACCCATGCCATACTTAAGGAACACCCCCATTTGAGCCACGCCCACATATGGGTCACTCTCAACAAAGGCACTCCAGTTCTTCATCCAGTTCCTCTTAAAGAGGGCCAGTGAGGATGAAGAACATGTTCTAGAGGCTATGAACTCTTGTTTCGAAAGATTGAGATATCACTGTAGTCCTCTCACATGTAGTGTCCTTGCAGTTGGTACTTAGTTTTGAAACAGAGAAAAGTCTGTCAACTAAGCCTCTCCTAAAGCAAGACTATCAAGAATGATTTTGCATTTAAAATGATCCCTACAGTTGTCTGAAGAAAACTGAAAGACAGACCAAGATAAACAGGAAGCAGTTTGTTGAACAGCAAGGTAGAAGCAATGGAGCGAGATGGTCTGACTCCAACAAGCACCCAACTAAACACAGAAGTTGTAACAAACGTGAATGTAAAATTACATTGTGATGATTCATTTTCTTGAAGCTTTTACAACAAAAACATTGTAGTTAATGTAGTATACACAAGCTTTAAAGAAATCTAAACTTTGTTTAGTATCAGCATTGAGATGTAGAACAGGTTCACATCTTGATGCAGTTAATCCGTTTGTCAAACAATACACAATCCTGCAACTCTGCATTCCTAAATCTTTATGATTTACTTTAAACAATATAAGAATGGCAGTATGTTTTATCTTTACTCCAGAATAAAAGAACTGGAAAAAAAACTTCACTGGGAGCATTTCTACCTCAATCTTTTCAATTAAAAAAAGAATATATCATAATAACTGCAATACTGAGTGCCATAATGCTGAGAGTGAATGGACCAACAAAAACATATATAAATAGTATGTATATATCTGTCTTTCTTTATATATCTGTATCTATATTACAAAGATATGCATCTAGAGTGGTTCTCCCCAAGCCTCCACTGAAAATTGGCCTCATTCCAAGTCTCACCATATATGTACACAAATGTTAAATAAAATACAAAATTGCACTTCTATATACTATGCACCTCTATACACTATGCACAATCTAAAACAAGCTCCCCAACAGGCAGTATAGAAAATGCTGAAAAGGATTAACCAGTGATGAAAAAGAAGGAAATTGGGATGAAGTGAAAGTGAATGGCAGCTAAATATCTGGCATAGTGAATCAGGCCATAATGAATAGCTATTTACTGTAGCAGGTCACAATCAAATCCATATTTTGTGAAGGGTGGCACCAGAGTGGGGTATTAAATGAGCTTAGTCATGACAAAAAAAAAACACTGCTAAAAAGAAAGGTAAGTTGTGGTCAGTTTATATATATATATATATATATATATATATATATATATATATATATATATATATATATATACCAGCACATATGAAATACTCAATGTTAAATTACATTCCCATTCTACATCCAAATTACATTCTCATTCTACATTCAAATTACATCCCCATCCTACATTCCAATTACATCCCCATTCCACATACATGTTTGCTGTGAGACACAATGAATATTCACTCAGAGTACTGCAAACTGAAAACAAATTCACCTATTTTATAAAGTCACACTGTCACACTACAAATATGACATCTACTCCATTTTTACAAAGTTTACTGCTGCACATTAAGTATCCAACATCACTCAGACTCACAGATACACATCGCTAATCCTCCACAATGGCAAGAATGCCAAGTGAATTCAATTATTTTTTCATATATGTCTTAATCGATAGGTATTTTTAACTTCAGCAGCATGTGATCTACAAAACCTACCACCACTACCAAATACCTTTGCAGATAACTGCACTGATTAACTTTCATAGCCAGGCTGTGTATAAATATTGCACACTTAGTAAATATAGCACATGTGCACAGTATATTAGAAACAATTGTAACATCATTCTCAAAGCAGAGCAGAATCTCAACAGCTTGATACAAAATTTATGGGTGTTAGCAACTCAACAAAAACTAGAACTGATGCAGTGTGAGAAAACAGACTCAAATCATAAGAATAAAAAAAAACTATAACTTCTGTAATAGAAGTACAAGTTTGAATTCAAAATGCAGTTTAGGGAGAGTTAAGAAACTAAACTGACTGCATTCTTACAGTCATGATACCTCAGGAGCACACACAAGTTTTAATTTGTTCAAAATGCTAAAGTCACAAGAGTTTTAATTTGTTCAAAATGCTGAAGTCTGTGATGCACGCAACATGCTACATTATTATCTGGCTAGCTTAATTATCTTTTGGCAAACAGGAGATTTTCTGGACCCTAACAACATTTAAAACATCTGCAGAAAGTTGGTACCTGAACTTTTATTTTATTATTTATTTATTTTACATTTGTTAACCGGGCTAGTCTGGCTGGATACATGTCCATTTTCAGCAGAGGCCCGAGGAGAAAAGCTCCATTAACGTACTAGCAAACTTACAATACAAAGATCAAACAATCAAATAACAAATATCAAAACCAAAGACCCAAGCAAGCAAAAATTATATAAACATCATAGCAAATAAAGGAATCAAATTTTTATGTAGTTTAGTGAGATGCTGAGGGATTATAAAACAGGAAAACAAAACTGAGAGGCAACCTTCTTGAGTGATTGCTAGAGTAAGACTGCTAGTAAAATGCAGAAGTCTGTTAATAGACTGTCATAAGGAGAGTAAAATATAAAATTACCTATGTAGAAATTAGAGTAGAAAATAAGTTGTGGCAGGGTACTAGAAAAAGGTGGGTAGGAAAAAAAACAGATGACAAGATGTAATGAAGGAAGAGAAAAAGAAATGTTAAAAATGGGTCAGTAGAGGCATAATTAAGGGTAGAGCAGCAACCAGTAGAGTGAAGGGGGGGTCTAAAGAGGAGAAATTGTTGGTGAGCTCAGTCAGGATTAGTGCATGGGCATAGCCAGTGGGTTTGTAAATGGTTTCTTATTTTCTTTTTGAAAAGGTGAGGTGAGCTTAGGGTGGTCAGGTCTATGGGGAGTTTATTCCAATAAGATCCTACAGTATTGGCAAATAAGGAGTCACCTGCTTTATTGTGGGATTTGAGTGTAGTTACTAGAAGCTTCCTGGCAGAGCGAAGGGAAGTAAGATTTTTATATGGGGTGATGAGGCTATTTAGTATGGGTGTATTAGAGGGGTAATGTAGAATTTTAAAAGTTAAGACTAATTGATGTAGAAGTATTATGTTCTGAAGTTCTAGCCAATTAAGTTGTTTTAGATTGAGACAGTGATGCGTACGGAATGGGGAACCTGTGGCAAATATGGCAATACTGTGGTACGCTGTGTTGAGTTTTTGAAGGTTAGCTTTAGAGAGGTTGATAAATGATGGAGAGGCATACAATAGAGTGGAGATGAGGTGAGTTTGGGCAAGAGACACTCTGGTAGTAGCAGTAAGAAAGGGCTTTAGTCTATACAGGGCACCTATTTTTTTATTAACAGTCTTGATGGTCAGATCAATGTGGCAGTCAAAGCTTAGCTGATTGTCTATAGTGATGCCCAGTAGTTTAGTGGAACTATCAGGAGTAATGGTAGTGCCATTACAGGACACAATGGAAAATGAGATGGGGGCAGATTTAAGGGTGGGGGTGAATAGTAGTAATTTGGTTTTTTTGGGATTGAGGAGGAGACAGATATGTTGGAACCATTTTTCTGCTGCTGTAAATACATTTTGGGTGGAGGAGTGGAGTTTTTCTGGAGATAAAGCAGAACAGATGAGAGTAGAATCATCCGCGTATTGTATACAAGTGGATGTTGGGAGAGAAGTAGGTAGGTTATTTATGAATATGGAGAAAAGGAGGGGGCCTAGGATGGAGCCTTGTGGGACACCGATGGTGACAGGGAGCTGAGAGGATAGATGGGTATCCCAGAGGACTGCTTGTTTTCTATCTTTCAAGTAAGAGTCAAACCACTGTAGTGCTAATGAATCAAGTGAGAGGGATTTTAAAGTATCTAGGAGAAGTTGATGGTTAACCATGTCGAAAGCTTTAGAGAGGTCAAGGAAAAGTGCAGATGAGTAAAGGTTGTTATTGCGGTTTTTGTTGATCACGTCTGTGAAGGAGAGAAGGGCAGTGGAAGTACTGTGGTGGGGCCTAAAGCCATGTTGTGAGTCTACAAGTAGGTTATTTTGTAAGAGATGATATAAGAATTGATGGTGAATGCAACGTTCCATAATTTTAGCTAGTGGAGACAGAAGGGCTATTGGGCGGAAATTAGAAAGTTCGTTGGAGTTACCTCCTTTGTGGAGGGGAATGATATGGGAGATTTTCCAGCAGGAAGGGATAGTGGATTCAGTTATAGTTCTGTTAATTAATATGGAGACTGGGTACGCTAGTTCATGTGCAGCTAGTTGCAGATATTCAGCTGGTAGTTTGTCGGCTGAGGGGGTGCAAGGTTTAAGTTTAGAGAGTAACTTACGTATGTAGGTAGTGGAGACTGTATTAAATTTTAGTGTAGAGGTGCTGTTTAGAGGAGGGGTTATTTGAAGGAGAGGGGAGTCATGGTGTTTGCTAGAGAGGTGACTGTTTCAGAGAAGAAGTTGTTGAAAGTATTGGCTATTATATTGGGTTGGGTCTGAGCTAGGCTAGCTGGTGTAGGTGTTTTGGTGTTCCCTGGATGGAGCAGTTTATTGATTCCTGACCAGAAGTGTTTGGGGTTTTGATTTCTGTGTTGTTGATACTGAAGGTAGTAATTCTTTTTATCCAAGAGGGTGAGTTTCTTAGTTGTATTTCCTAGGCGTTTGTAATTTTGATGGTCAGATGGGTTTTTAGTGGATCTCCATTTTGTCCATAACTTATTTCTAGCTCGCATTGTTTGTTTGGTTTTTTTGGAAAGCCAGGGGGCTGCTTTAGAGCCTATTTTAATTAATCGGGATGGTGCATGATGTTGGAGAATTTTTAGGAAGGTGTTGTTGAAATAGGTAACTGCTTCATCAATAGGGAGGTGTTTTAGAGCCGACCAGTTATATTCTTTGAGTTCATTACGGAAAGAAGATAGGTTAAAATTAGTTTTGTTGTATACAGTACGAAAAGTAGCCTGTTTGGGATTGTTGTATTTTTGTTTAGTGATGTAGGTGAGGAGATGATCGCTGATATCGTCAGGGAGTGTTCCAGTTTTATAAGAGAGGGGATTGTTGTTGATTAGTATCCAGTCTAGAATGGATAGTTTATTGGTAGATTTGTGTATTCTAGTAGGGGAGTTTATGGTTTGTTGAAAGTTAAAAAGGTTAAGGTGAAGGGTAGGTTTGGGTGAGATACAGGAGTTCCAATCAATATTAAAGTCTCCTAAGATTATTGTTTCCTGAGGGAAGCTACAGGAGACCCAGCTCAGAATATTTTCTAGTGTATTTGAGTTATTGCCTGGAGGGATGTAGGAGCATATTACGTAAATGGCTTTGTTTTTATTCACTTGGAGTTTGGTACAGAGTATTTCAGCATTGCCTGGGGAGGGGGGCAGGGAGTCAGTTAAGGTTACCTGTAGTTGGGATTTGTAAAGTAAGGCCACTCCCCCGCCCTTTTTGTTAAGGCGGTCTTGCCTTAGGGTACTATAACCTGGGGGAGTGAATTCCTTGTCTTTAGTACCTGGATTCAGCCATGTTTCAGTAAGACAGAGAATATCAAAGGCATAGAAGTCAATTAAAGCATGGAGTTGAGTGATTTTATTGTTGATGCTACGAATATTTAGATGAGCTATAGTGAGGGAGTTATTAGAGAAAGGAGACCTGAGATTGTTGGTAGTGTGGTTAGTAGTGGTGTGGGTAAGAGGATTATTGGGGCCAGGGTTGGGGTGGATGTCCCCGTATATCAGTAAGAGAGTTTGTGGTAATTGAAATATCTTTGAGATTTTGTAGGGTATTAGATAAAGCCGTTTAGTGGTTAGAGATCTATTATGGTGTAATTTGTGGTAAAGAGGGGGAAGGTAGGGATAGGAAGATAGAATATTAATATGTGTTTGTTCAGCTAGAGGAAGTAGAGAGGTTGTGTGTTTGGCTAAATTAGGAGATTGGCAAAGGGTACGATGTTCGTAGGAAGTAAGAGTATAGTAAAAGAGAAGGATGTTAAGGAGTAGTAGAGGATACAGTAGTTTGAGGCTTAAAGGCATGTTGATAGTGGGAAGAGGTTTGTAAGTTAGCATTTGGTGGTCTAGGGTGGTGGAGAGTGGGGTGTGGCAGTTAGATAGGAATCAGGAGAGAGGGTGCGATGTTAAGTTTGGAGTAAAAAGTTAATTGATGAGAGTGGGGCAGGAAGTGAGATAGGTTGAGAGAATGTTGGAGGTGTGGCAGAGGAAGTATAAAGGTAGGACCCCTGGGGGTGGGTGGGAATTGGGGGTAGGGAGGGGAGCGGAGTGAGCCCGTGAGGGAGGAGGAGTGAGCTTAACGGAGCGGGGCAGAAAACCACAGAAGAAGAGATGAGAAGGAGACAATCAGGAGTGCAGGTAAGTGAGATAGGAAAGGAGAAAGTCAAGCTGTACAGGATAGGGAAAAGACTAGAGAGCACTGGAAGTTAATAGTGTTAGATAGACATAGAGGCAGTGTAAAGCATGCAGAGGGAGGGCAGGAGGAATGAGAGAGGTAAGGAAGAGTGATTGCAGGTTAGAGGTATGAAATGCAGACTAGAATAGGTGGCAGATAGAAAGGCAGTAGGGTAGAGAGTGGAGGTAACAATGAAGAATGAGGTCAAAAGTTAAGTCTTGCAGTCCAAAGAAGGGCTAGAAGGAGTCAAAAATAGGAGCAAGGTAGTAGCCAAGAGTGGATGGTATCCTGCTCTAAGGCTAAGGTAGGAAACAGATAGTGAGAAGGGGTCAAAAAATCAGGATATGGTAGTGTGGAGGCAGAGGGGAAAAAGTAAGGTGTAAAAAGGCTGGAAAAGGGAGAGTATCCAAAAATAAGGGGGAAAGGTAAAGACCGAGAGGTAGCTGGCTGTTGGAGGCTAGAGTACTGAAATGCTGTGAGCTCTTTTAGGGTACCCAATGGGAGTCAAACAAATCAACAGTAATGGAGTCCAAACATACATTCAATTCCCAGAGAGGTCAGTGTAGGTTCAGTTAGTCCAAGTTGCATTCACTGTAGGAGGACCAAGGTCGTCAGACACAGGCTAGGAGTTGGTTATGTCAACAGGTGTGCTGGTATTCTCCATACTTTTCTTTTTTTATAAAAGTGGACTTTTATCGGTGCTACTCCTTGAGAATGAAGATCAGCTTCCAGTTGTCCCTTATTAGTTCCGTAATCCTTGACAAACATTTAGTTACTTGAAAGGCACTTCCCACAGGGAACCTTCACCCCAGGACAAAATGGTATCTCCAGGTTTGGGCCAAAGTGCACCAATACAGCAGTGTTGGAAAGTTTGGCATGCTGTTCCTTTGAAGAATAATCCAAAACTGCAGCCGGAACCATTCAGAATCTGCTCCTGCAGGGCTCTATAACATTACGAATTTTATTCCCTTCAACAGCATGTAAAATAGTTCAAAAGATTGTCGGCTAAACTACAAACACGCACATATATACACACACACAAGATTCACAAGGTACAGTTGTCGAGAAACATCCTCACTATAGATTACCCTGTGGGTCTTGCCAGGTAACAAAACTAATAAAAATAACAACAATTGCCAAGCCAACTGCTTCAACAGCATTTTAAACCATAAATAAAAAACACACTTTAAGTGCATGCATGCAGTTACAAGCTGTTAGGCTCACTAACTTTCACATTCACACCTTTCCTCATTTGTATAGATTACCCTTTCAGTCCCACACCACTCATATCCTTTCTTGTTTCATGAATATCCACATATTGTGGGATTTTTAATCCCACCATTTTCATTTCAGATGAGGGGGCGAGGTGACAATGCTAACTGCTGCACAACTATGAAGTTATTTAAGACAGCTTTCAGCTTCAGTGCCATTACTAAAAAGTAATTTTTTTCAAGTTGGAGAAAAAACTGGTTAATAATTTTTCTGCTGAACTTGTACATTTATACTATTTAATTAATATGAATAAATCCCACCATTTTCATTTTGTATGAGGGGGCGAGGTGACATTGCTAACTGCTGCACAACTATGAAGTTATTTAAGACAGCTTTCAGCTTCAGTGCCATTACTAAAAAGTAATTTTCGTTTACTGGTTAATAATTTTTCTACTGAATTTGTACATTTATACTATTGAATTAATTTGAATATATATATTTTACTAGCACAGTTTTTCCTCCAACTTGAAAAAAATACCAGATTCCAGTTAACAGATGGCCTTCATGTACTGACTTTAACAGGGGCATACAGTACATTTTTTGGAAGCCCAAAATGAAAAGTGCACTTAAAAAAAAGTAAAACCTAACCCAAGCTCTATATTTTTAGAGTTAAGCTTCAGCTTGCTTTGGAGAGCTGCAAAATCACCCATCTCTCCAAACGGATAGCTGATCTCATCTTACAAATGAGATTTCCCAGATGAATTATAGTAGAATAAAATGTAAATCACCAAAACAGACACATTTTTGAATGGGAATCCCTAACATAAGCGTGAGAGAGAACCTGCCCGATGAACAGTACATATATTTGAAGCCGACTTACCTTAAGACAAACAAAAGCGATGAAGATAAGGCACAACTGCACAAACTAAATCCCTAGAATTGCTGTTTGTAGTCCATGTGGTGAATAGAACTACGCCGATGAGGATAGAGATGCAGGGGAAAGAGCGGGGAGGGAATGGAACAACACAGTAGGGGGGCATGTTATGTATCATGGTGGAAATCGTGCATTGGACTACAAAAGTGGGGGAGGGTGCAAATGGGATGGTGAAACTAAACTAAAGTTAAGAAATGCAAAGTAAGCTAAGAAATGCGAAGTAAGTTAATTCCACTAATTGCGCCCTTTATAAGTCTGGCCTGTATGGCACCATAGGCGGTCGCCTAGTTCGCCTACGCCAAAGGCCGGCCAAGCTGTTTAGAATCTCATGCTTTCTCTGTTACTGTTTGAATCTCATGCTTTCTATGTTACTGCTTATAATCTCATGCTTTCTCTGTTAATGTTTAGAATCTCATGCTTTCTCAGTCACTGTTTAGAATTCCATGCTTTCTCTGTTACTGTTTACAATTCCATGCTTTCTCTGTTACTGTTTACAATCTCATGCTTTCTCTGTTACTGTTTACAATCTCATGCTTTCTCTGTTACTGTTTAGAATCTCATGTGTTCTCTGTTACTGTTTACAATCTCATGCTTTCTCTGTTACTGTTTAGAATGTCAGGCTTTCTCTGTTACTGGTTAGAATCCCATGCTTTCTGTTACTGTTTAGATTTGCATGCTTTCTCTGTTACTGTTTTGAATCTCATGCTTTCTGTGTTAATGTTTAGAATCTCATGCTTTGTGTGTTACTGTTTACAATCTCATGCTTTCTCTGTTACTGTTTACAATCTCATGCTTTCTCTGTTGCTGTTTACAATCCCATACTTTCTCTGTTACTGTTTAGAATCTCATGCTTTCTCTGTTACTGTTTAAAATCTCATGCTTTCTCTGTTACTGTTTACATTCTCATGCTTTCTCTGTTACTGTTTGGAATCACTTGCTTTCTCTGTTACTATTTAGATTCTCATGCTTTCTCTGTTACTGTTTAAAATCCCATGCTTTATCTGTTACTGTTTACAATCTCATGCTTTTTCTGTTACTGTTTACAATACCATGCTTTCTCTGTTACTGTTTAAAATCCCATGCTTTCTCTGTTACTGTTTAAAATCAAATGCTTTCTCTGTTACTGTTTACTATCTCATGCCTTCTCTGTTACTGTTTACAATCTCATGCTTCCTCTGTTACTGTTTAGAATCTCATGCTTTTTCTGTTACTGTTTAGAATCTCATGCTTTCTTTGTTAAGGTGTAGAATCTCCTGCTTTCTCTGTTACTGTTTACAATCTCATGCTTTCTCTGTTACTGTTTAGAATCGCATGCTTTCTTTGTTAAGGTGTAGAATCTCATGCTTTCTCTGTTACTGTTTAGAATCTCATGCTTTCTCTGTTACTGTTTACAATCTCATGCTTTCTCTATTACTGTTTAGAATCTCATGCTTTCTCTGTTACTGTTTAGAATCTCATGTTTTCTCTGTTACTGTTTAAAATCTCATGTTTTCTCTGTTACTGTTTAGAATCTCATGCTTTCTCTGTTACTGTTTAAAATCAAATGCTTTCTCTGTTACTGTTTACAATCTCATGCTTTCTCTGTTACTGTTTACAATCTCATGCTTTCTCTGTTACTGTTTAGACTC
This sequence comes from Protopterus annectens, assembly GCF_019279795.1. Lineage (NCBI taxonomy): Eukaryota > Metazoa > Chordata > Ceratodontiformes > Protopteridae > Protopterus > Protopterus annectens. The sequence goes on along the minus strand of NC_056743.1, from coordinate 1,893,312,245 downwards.
TCATGCTCTCTCTGTTACTGGTTAAAATCCCATGCTTTCTCTGTTACTGTTTAGAAACTCATGCTTTCTCTGTTACTGCTTATAATCTCATGCTTTCTCTGTTACTGTTTACAATCTCATGCTTTCTCTGTTACTGTTTAGAAGCCCATGCTTTCTCTGTTACTGTTTACAATCTCATGCTTTCTCTGTTACTGTTTACAATCTCATGCTTTCTCTGTTACTGTTTAGAATCTCATGCTTTCTCTGTTACTGTTTACAATCTCATTTGTTCTCTGTTACTGTTTACAATCTCATGTTTTCTCTGTTACTGTTTACAATCTTGTGCTTTCTCTGTTACTGTTTAGAATCTCATGCTTTCTCTGTTACTGTTTATAATCCCATGTTTTTCTATTACTGTTTATAATCTCATGCTTTCTCTGTTACTGTTTATAATCCCATGCTTTCTCTGTTACTGTTTATAATCTCATGCTTTCTCTGTTACTGTTTACAATCTCATGCTTTCTCTGTTACTGTTTATAATCTCATGCTTTTTCTGTTACTGTTTAAAACTCCATGCTTTCTCTGTTACTGCTTTCAATCTCAAGCTTTCTCTGTTACTGTTTATAATCCCACGCTTTTTCTATTACTGTGTATAATCTCATGCTTTCTCTGTTACTGTTTAGAATCTCAAGCTTTCTCTGTTACTGTTTATAATCCCATGCTTTTTCTATTACTGTGTATAATCTCATGCTTTCTCTTTTACTGTTTATAATCCCATGCTTTCTCTGTTACACTTTACAATCTCCTGCTTTCTTTGTTACTATTTACAATCTCGTGCTTTCTGTGTTACTGCTTAGAATCTCGTGTTTTCTCTGTTACTGTTTGCAATCTTGTGCTTTCTCTGTTACTGTTTAGAATCTCAAGCTTTCTCTGTTACTGTTTATAATCCCATGCTTTTTCTATTACTGTGTATAATCTCATGCTTTCTCTGTTACTGTTTATAATCCCATGCTTTCTCTGTTACACTTTACAATCTCATGCTTTCTCTGTTACTGTTTACAATCTCATGCTTTCTCTGTTACTGTTTAGAATCTCATGCTTTTTCTGTTACTGATTAAAACTCCATGCTTTCTCTGTTACTGCTTACAATCTCAAGCTTTCTCTGTTACGGTTTACAATCTCATGCTTTCGCTGCTACTGTTTAAAATCCCATGCTTTATCTGTTACTGTTTAGATACTCATGCTTTCTGTTACTGTTTAGAATCTCATGCTTTCTCTGTTACTGTTTAGAAACTCATGCTTTCTGTTGCTGTTTAGAATGTCAGGCTTTCTCTGTTACTGTGTAGAATCTCATGCTTTCTCTGTTACTGTTTACAATCTCATGCTTTCTATGTTACTGTTTAGAATTGCATGCTTTCACTGTTACTTTTTAGAATCTCATGCTTTCTGTGTTACTGTTTAGAATCTCATGCTTTCTCTGTTACTGTTTAGAATCTCATGCTTTCTGTTACTGTTTAGAATGTCAGACTTTCTCTGTTACTGTTTAGAATCTCAGTCTTTCTCTGTTACTGTGTAGAATGTCATGCTTTCTCTGTTACTGTTTACAATCTCATGCTTTCTATGTTACTGTTTAGAATTGCATGCTTTCTCTGTTACTGTTTAGAATCTCATGCTTTCTGTGTTACTGTTTAGAATCTCATGCTTTCTCTGTTACTGTTTAGAATATCATGCTTTCTGTGTTACTGTTTAGAATCTCATGCTTTCTCTGTTACTGTTTACAATCTCATGCTTTCTCTGTTACTCATAACAATATCATTTTAGAATATCATGCTTTCTGTGTTACTGTTTAGAATCTCATGCTTTCTCTGTTACTGTTTACAATCTCATGCTTTCTCTGTTACTTATAACAATCTCATACTTTCTCTGTTACTGTTTAGAATCTCATGCTTTCTCTGTTACTGTTTAGAAACTCATGCTTTTTCTGTTACTGTTTAGAATCTCATGCTTTCTCTGTTACTGTTTAGAATCTCATGCTTTCTCTGTTACTGTTTACAATCTCATGCTTTCTCTGTTACTGTTTAGAATCTCATGCTTTCTCTGTTACTGTTTTGAATCTCATGCTTTCTCTGTTACTGTTTAAAATCCCATGCTTTCTCTGTTACTGTTTACAATCTCATGCTTTCTCTGTTACTGTTTACAAGCTCATGCTTTCTCTGTTACTGTTTAAAATCCCATGCTTTCTCTGTTACTGTTTAGAATCTCATGCTTTCTCTGTTACTGTTTAGAATCTCATGCTTTCTCTGTTACTGTTTAGAATCTCATGCTTTCTCTGTTACTGTTTAGAATCTCATGCTTTCTCTGTTACTGTTTACAATCTCATGCTTTCTCTGTTACTGTTTATAATCTCATGCTTTCTCTGTTACTGTTTAGAATCTCATGCTTTGTCTGTTACTGTTTACAATCTCATGCTTTCTCTGTTATTGTTTAGAATCCCATGCTTTATCTGTTAATGTTTAAAAACAAATGCTTTCTCTGTTACTGTTTACAATCTCATGCTTTCTCTGTTACTGTTTACAATCCCATGCTTTCTCTGTTACTGTTTAGAAACTCATGCTTTCTCTGTTACTGTTTAAAATCTCATGCTTTCTCTGTTACTGTTTAAAATCTCATGCTTTCTCTGTTACTGTTTACAATCTCATGCTTTCTCTGTTACTGTTTAGAATCTCATGCTTTCTCTGTTACTGTTTACAATATCATGCTTTCTCTGTTACTGTTTAGAATCTCATGCTTTCTCTGTTACTGTTTAGAATATCATGCTTTCTCTGTTACTGTTTAGAATCTCATGCTTTCTCTGTTACTGTTTACAATCTCATGCTTTCTCTGTTACTGTTTACAATCTCATGCTTTCTCTGTTACTGTTTACAATCCCATGCTTTCTCTGTTACTGTTTAGAATCTCATGCTTTCTCTGTTACTGTTTAAAATCTCATGCTTTCTCTGTTACTGTTTACAATCTCATGTGTTCTCCATTACTGTTTGGAATCTCATGTTTCTCTGTTACTGTTTACAATCCCATGCTTTCTCTGTTACTGTTTAGAAACTCATGCTTTCTCTGTTACTGTTTACAATCTCATGCTTTCTCTGTTACTGTTTACAATCTCATGCTTTCTCTGTTACTGTTTAGAATCTCATGCTTTCTCTGTTACTGTTTAAAATTCCATGCTTTCTCTGTTACTGTTTAGAATCTCATGCTTTCTCTGTTACTGTTTACAATCTCATGCTTTCTCTGTTACTGTTTAGAATCTCATGCTTTCTCTGTTACTGTTTAGAATCTCATGCTTTCTCTGTTACTGTTTAGAATCTCATGCTTTCTCTGTTACTGTTTACAATCTCATGCTTTCTCTGTTACTGTTTAGAATCTCATGCTTTCTCTGTTACTGTTTAGAATCTCATGCTTTCTCTGTTACTGTTTACAATCTCATGCTTTCTCTGTTACTGTTTAGAATCTCATGCTTTCTCTGTTACTGTTTAGAATCTCATGCTTTCTCTGTTACTGTTTAGAATCTCATGCTTTCTCTGTTACTGTTTAGAATCTCATGCTTTCTCTGTTACTGTTTAGAATCTCATGCTTTCTCTGTTACTGTTTACAATCTCATGCTTTCTCTGTTACTGTTTAGAATCTCATGCTTTCTCTGTTACTGTTTACAATCTCATGCTTTCTCTGTTACTGTTTACAATCTCATGCTTTCTCTGTTACTGTTTACAATCTCATGCTTTCTCTGTTACTGTTTAGAATCTCATGCTTTCTCTGTTACTGTTTAGAATCTCATGCTTTCTCTGTTACTGTTTAGAATCTCATGCTTTCTCTGTTACTGTTTAGAATCTCATGCTTTCTCTGTTACTGTTTACAATCTCATGCTTTCTCTGTTACTGTTTAGAATCTCATGCTTTCTCTGTTACTGTTTAGAATCTCATGCTTTCTCTGTTACTGTTTAAAATCTCATGCTTTCTCTGTTACTGTTTACAATCTCATGCTTTCTCTGTTACTGTTTACAATCTCATGCTTTCTCTGTTACTGTTTAAAATCCCATGCTTTCTCTGTTACTGTTTAGAATCTCATGCTTTCTCTGTTACTGTTTAGAATCTCATGCTTTCTCTGTTACTGTTTAGAATCTCATGCTTTCTCTGTTACTGTTTAGAATCTCATGCTTTCTCTGTTACTGTTTACAATCTCATGCTTTCTCTGTTACTGTTTAGAATCTCATGCTTTCTCTGTTACTGTTTAGAATCTCATGCTTTCTCTGTTACTGTTTACAATCTCATGCTTTCTCTGTTACTGTTTAGAATCTCATGCTTTCTCTGTTACTGTTTAAAATCTCATGCTTTCTCTGTTACTGTTTACAATCTCATGCTTTCTCTGTTACTGTTTACAATCTCATGCTTTCTCTGTTACTGTTTAGAATCTCATGCTTTCTCTGTTACTGTTTAGAATCTCATGCTTTCTCTGTTACTGTTTAAAATCTCATGCTTTCTCTGTTACTGTTTACAATCTCATGCTTTCTCTGTTACTGTTTAGAATCTCATGCTTTCTCTGTTACTGTTTACAATCTCATGCTTTCTCTGTTACTGTTTAGAATCTCATGCTTTCTCTGTTACTGTTTAGAATCTCATGCTTTCTCTGTTACTGTTTAGAATCTCATGCTTTCTCTGTTACTGTTTACAATCTCATGCTTTCTCTGTTACTGTTTACAATCTCATGCTTTCTCTGTTACTGTTTACAATCTCATGCTTTCTCTGTTACTGTTTAGAATCTCATGCTTTCTCTGTTACTGTTTAAAATCTCATGCTTTCTCTGTTACTGTTTACAATCTCATGCTTTCTCTGTTACTGTTTAGAATCTCATGCTTTCTCTGTTACTGTTTAGAATCTCATGCTTTCTCTGTTACTGTTTAAAATCCCATGCTTTCTCTGTTACTGTTTACAATCTCATGCTTTCTCTGTTACTGTTTACAATCTCATGCTTTCTCTGTTACTGTTTAGAATCTCATGCTTTCTCTGTTACTGTTTAGAATCTCATGCTTTCTCTGTTACTGTTTAGAATCTCATGCTTTCTCTGTTACTGTTTACAATCTCATGCTTTCTCTGTTACTGTTTAGAATCTCATGCTTTCTCTGTTACTGTTTAGAATCTCATGCTTTCTCTGTTACTGTTTAGAATCTCATGCTTTCTCTGTTACTGTTTACAATCTCATGCTTTCTCTGTTACTGTTTAGAATCTCATGCTTTCTCTGTTACTGTTTAGAATCTCATGCTTTCTCTGTTACTGTTTAGAATCTCATGCTTTCTCTGTTACTGTTTACAATCTCATGCTTTCTCTGTTACTGTTTAGAATCTCATGCTTTCTCTGTTACTGTTTAGAATCTCATGCTTTCTCTGTTACTGTTTAGAATCTCATGCTTTCTCTGTTACTGTTTAGAATCTCATGCTTTCTCTGTTACTGTTTAGAATCTCATGCTTTCTCTGTTACTGTTTACAATCTCATGCTTTCTCTGTTACTGTTTACAATCTCATGCTTTCTCTGTTACTGTTTAGAATCTCATGCTTTCTCTGTTACTGTTTAGAATCTCATGCTTTCTCTGTTACTGTTTAGAATCTCATGCTTTCTCTGTTACTGTTTAGAATCTCATGCTTTCTCTGTTACTGTTTACAATCTCATGCTTTCTCTGTTACTGTTTAGAATCTCATGCTTTCTCTGTTACTGTTTAGAATCTCATGCTTTCTCTGTTACTGTTTACAATCTCATGCTTTCTCTGTTACTGTTTAGAATCTCATGCTTTCTCTGTTACTGTTTACAATCTCATGCTTTCTCTGTTACTGTTTAGAATCTCATGCTTTCTCTGTTACTGTTTACAATCTCATGCTTTCTCTGTTACTGTTTAGAATCTCATGCTTTCTCTGTTACTGTTTAGAATCTCATGCTTTCTCTGTTACTGTTTAGAATCTCATGCTTTCTCTGTTACTGTTTAGAATCTCATGCTTTCTCTGTTACTGTTTACAATCTCATGCTTTCTCTGTTACTGTTTACAATCTCATGCTTTCTCTGTTACTGTTTAGAATCTCATGCTTTCTCTGTTACTGTTTAGAATCTCATGCTTTCTCTGTTACTGTTTACAATCTCATGCTTTCTCTGTTACTGTTTAGAATCTCATGCTTTCTCTGTTACTGTTTACAATCTCATGCTTTCTCTGTTACTGTTTAGAATCTCATGCTTTCTCTGTTACTGTTTAGAATCTCATGCTTTCTCTGTTACTGTTTAGAATCTCATGCTTTCTCTGTTACTGTTTAGAATCTCATGCTTTCTCTGTTACTGTTTACAATCTCATGCTTTCTCTGTTACTGTTTACAATCTCATGCTTTCTCTGTTACTGTTTAGAATCTCATGCTTTCTCTGTTACTGTTTACAATCTCATGCTTTCTCTGTTACTGTTTAGAATCTCATGCTTTCTCTGTTACTGTTTAGAATCTCATGCTTTCTCTGTTACTGTTTAGAATCTCATGCTTTCTCTGTTACTGTTTAGAATCTCATGCTTTCTCTGTTACTGTTTACAATCTCATGCTTTCTCTGTTACTGTTTACAATCTCATGCTTTCTCTGTTACTGTTTAGAATCTCATGCTTTCTCTGTTACTGTTTAGAATCTCATGCTTTCTCTGTTACTGTTTACAATCTCATGCTTTCTCTGTTACTGTTTAGAATCTCATGCTTTCTCTGTTACTGTTTAGAATCTCATGCTTTCTCTGTTACTGTTTAGAATCTCATGCTTTCTCTGTTACTGTTTAGAATCTCATGCTTTCTCTGTTACTGTTTAGAATCTCATGCTTTCTCTGTTACTGTTTAGAATCTCATGCTTTCTCTGTTACTGTTTAGAATCTCATGCTTTCTCTGTTACTGTTTAGAATCTCATGCTTTCTCTGTTACTGTTTAGAATCTCATGCTTTCTCTGTTACTGTTTAGAATCTCATGCTTTCTCTGTTACTGTTTAGAATCTCATGCTTTCTCTGTTACTGTTTAGAATCTCATGCTTTCTCTGTTACTGTTTAGAATCTCATGCTTTCTCTGTTACTGTTTAGAATCTCATGCTTTCTCTGTTACTGTTTAGAATCTCATGCTTTCTCTGTTACTGTTTAGAATCTCATGCTTTCTCTGTTACTGTTTAGAATCTCATGCTTTCTCTGTTACTGTTTACAATCTCATGCTTTCTCTGTTACTGTTTACAATCTCATGCTTTCTCTGTTACTGTTTACAATCTCATGCTTTCTCTGTTACTGTTTAGAATCTCATGCTTTCTCTGTTACTGTTTACAATCTCATGCTTTCTCTGTTACTGTTTAGAATCTCATGCTTTCTCTGTTACTGTTTAGAATCTCATGCTTTCTCTGTTACTGTTTAGAATCTCATGCTTTCTCTGTTACTGTTTAGAATCTCATGCTTTCTCTGTTACTGTTTACAATCTCATGCTTTCTCTGTTACTGTTTAGAATCTCATGCTTTCTCTGTTACTGTTTACAATCTCATGCTTTCTCTGTTACTGTTTAGAATCTCATGCTTTCTCTGTTACTGTTTAGAATCTCATGCTTTCTCTGTTACTGTTTACAATCTCATGCTTTCTCTGTTACTGTTTAGAATCTCATGCTTTCTCTGTTACTGTTTACAATCTCATGCTTTCTCTGTTACTGTTTACAATCTCATGCTTTCTCTGTTACTGTTTAGAATCTCATGCTTTCTCTGTTACTGTTTAGAATCTCATGCTTTCTCTGTTACTGTTTAGAATCTCATGCTTTCTCTGTTACTGTTTAGAATCTCATGCTTTCTCTGTTACTGTTTAGAATCTCATGCTTTCTCTGTTACTGTTTACAATCTCATGCTTTCTCTGTTACTGTTTAGAATCTCATGCTTTCTCTGTTACTGTTTACAATCTCATGCTTTCTCTGTTACTGTTTAGAATCTCATGCTTTCTCTGTTACTGTTTAGAATCTCATGCTTTCTCTGTTACTGTTTAGAATCTCATGCTTTCTCTGTTACTGTTTACAATCTCATGCTTTCTCTGTTACTGTTTAGAATCTCATGCTTTCTCTGTTACTGTTTAGAATCTCATGCTTTCTCTGTTACTGTTTAGAATCTCATGCTTTCTCTGTTACTGTTTAGAATCTCATGCTTTCTCTGTTACTGTTTAGAATCTCATGCTTTCTCTGTTACTGTTTACAATCTCATGCTTTCTCTGTTACTGTTTAGAATCTCATGCTTTCTCTGTTACTGTTTAGAATCTCATGCTTTCTCTGTTACTGTTTACAATCTCATGCTTTCTCTGTTACTGTTTAGAATCTCATGCTTTCTCTGTTACTGTTTAGAATCTCATGCTTTCTCTGTTACTGTTTACAATCTCATGCTTTCTCTGTTACTGTTTAGAATCTCATGCTTTCTCTGTTACTGTTTACAATCTCATGCTTTCTCTGTTACTGTTTAGAATCTCATGCTTTCTCTGTTACTGTTTAGAATCTCATGCTTTCTCTGTTACTGTTTAGAATCTCATGCTTTCTCTGTTACTGTTTAGAATCTCATGCTTTCTCTGTTACTGTTTACAATCTCATGCTTTCTCTGTTACTGTTTAGAATCTCATGCTTTCTCTGTTACTGTTTACAATCTCATGCTTTCTCTGTTACTGTTTACAATCTCATGCTTTCTCTGTTACTGTTTACAATCTCATGCTTTCTCTGTTACTGTTTAGAATCTCATGCTTTCTCTGTTACTGTTTAGAATCTCATGCTTTCTCTGTTACTGTTTAGAATCTCATGCTTTCTCTGTTACTGTTTACAATCTCATGCTTTCTCTGTTACTGTTTAGAATCTCATGCTTTCTCTGTTACTGTTTAGAATCTCATGCTTTCTCTGTTACTGTTTAGAATCTCATGCTTTCTCTGTTACTGTTTACAATCTCATGCTTTCTCTGTTACTGTTTAGAATCTCATGCTTTCTCTGTTACTGTTTAGAATCTCATGCTTTCTCTGTTACTGTTTAGAATCTCATGCTTTCTCTGTTACTGTTTAGAATCTCATGCTTTCTCTGTTACTGTTTACAATCTCATGCTTTCTCTGTTACTGTTTAGAATCTCATGCTTTCTCTGTTACTGTTTAGAATCTCATGCTTTCTCTGTTACTGTTTAGAATCTCATGCTTTCTCTGTTACTGTTTACAATCTCATGCTTTCTCTGTTACTGTTTAGAATCTCATGCTTTCTCTGTTACTGTTTAGAATCTCATGCTTTCTCTGTTACTGTTTAGAATCTCATGCTTTCTCTGTTACTGTTTACAATCTCATGCTTTCTCTGTTACTGTTTAGAATCTCATGCTTTCTCTGTTACTGTTTACAATCTCATGCTTTCTCTGTTACTGTTTACAATCTCATGCTTTCTCTGTTACTGTTTAGAATCTCATGCTTTCTCTGTTACTGTTTACAATCTCATGCTTTCTCTGTTACTGTTTACAATCTCATGCTTTCTCTGTTACTGTTTAGAATCTCATGCTTTCTCTGTTACTGTTTAGAATCTCATGCTTTCTCTGTTACTGTTTACAATCTCATGCTTTCTCTGTTACTGTTTAGAATCTCATGCTTTCTCTGTTACTGTTTAGAATCTCATGCTTTCTCTGTTACTGTTTAGAATCTCATGCTTTCTCTGTTACTGTTTACAATCTCATGCTTTCTCTGTTACTGTTTAGAATCTCATGCTTTCTCTGTTACTGTTTAGAATCTCATGCTTTCTCTGTTACTGTTTAGAATCTCATGCTTTCTCTGTTACTGTTTACAATCTCATGCTTTCTCTGTTACTGTTTAGAATCTCATGCTTTCTCTGTTACTGTTTAGAATCTCATGCTTTCTCTGTTACTGTTTACAATCTCATGCTTTCTCTGTTACTGTTTACAATCTCATGCTTTCTCTGTTACTGTTTAGAATCTCATGCTTTCTCTGTTACTGTTTAGAATCTCATGCTTTCTCTGTTACTGTTTAGAATCTCATGCTTTCTCTGTTACTGTTTACAATCTCATGCTTTCTCTGTTACTGTTTAGAATCTCATGCTTTCTCTGTTACTGTTTAGAATCTCATGCTTTCTCTGTTACTGTTTAGAATCTCATGCTTTCTCTGTTACTGTTTACAATCTCATGCTTTCTCTGTTACTGTTTAGAATCTCATGCTTTCTCTGTTACTGTTTAGAATCTCATGCTTTCTCTGTTACTGTTTACAATCTCATGCTTTCTCTGTTACTGTTTACAATCTCATGCTTTCTCTGTTACTGTTTAGAATCTCATGCTTTCTCTGTTACTGTTTAGAATCTCATGCTTTCTCTGTTACTGTTTACAATCTCATGCTTTCTCTGTTACTGTTTAGAATCTCATGCTTTCTCTGTTACTGTTTAGAATCTCATGCTTTCTCTGTTACTGTTTAGAATCTCATGCTTTCTCTGTTACTGTTTACAATCTCATGCTTTCTCTGTTACTGTTTACAATCTCATGCTTTCTCTGTTACTGTTTAGAATCTCATGCTTTCTCTGTTACTGTTTACAATCTCATGCTTTCTCTGTTACTGTTTACAATCTCATGCTTTCTCTGTTACTGTTTAGAATCTCATGCTTTCTCTGTTACTGTTTAGAATCTCATGCTTTCTCTGTTACTGTTTAGAATCTCATGCTTTCTCTGTTACTGTTTAGAATCTCATGCTTTCTCTGTTACTGTTTACAATCTCATGCTTTCTCTGTTACTGTTTAGAATCTCATGCTTTCTCTGTTACTGTTTAGAATCTCATGCTTTCTCTGTTACTGTTTAGAATCTCATGCTTTCTCTGTTACTGTTTAGAATCTCATGCTTTCTCTGTTACTGTTTACAATCTCATGCTTTCTCTGTTACTGTTTAGAATCTCATGCTTTCTCTGTTACTGTTTACAATCTCATGCTTTCTCTGTTACTGTTTACAATCTCATGCTTTCTCTGTTACTGTTTAGAATCTCATGCTTTCTCTGTTACTGTTTACAATCTCATGCTTTCTCTGTTACTGTTTAGAATCTCATGCTTTCTCTGTTACTGTTTAGAATCTCATGCTTTCTCTGTTACTGTTTAGAATCTCATGCTTTCTCTGTTACTGTTTAGAATCTCATGCTTTCTCTGTTACTGTTTAGAATCTCATGCTTTCTCTGTTACTGTTTACAATCTCATGCTTTCTCTGTTACTGTTTAGAATCTCATGCTTTCTCTGTTACTGTTTACAATCTCATGCTTTCTCTGTTACTGTTTAGAATCTCATGCTTTCTCTGTTACTGTTTACAATCTCATGCTTTCTCTGTTACTGTTTACAATCTCATGCTTTCTCTGTTACTGTTTACAATCTCATGCTTTCTCTGTTACTGTTTAGAATCTCATGCTTTCTCTGTTACTGTTTAGAATCTCATGCTTTCTCTGTTACTGTTTAGAATCTCATGCTTTCTCTGTTACTGTTTAGAATCTCATGCTTTCTCTGTTACTGTTTAGAATCTCATGCTTTCTCTGTTACTGTTTACAATCTCATGCTTTCTCTGTTACTGTTTAGAATCTCATGCTTTCTCTGTTACTGTTTAGAATCTCATGCTTTCTCTGTTACTGTTTAGAATCTCATGCTTTCTCTGTTACTGTTTAGAATCTCATGCTTTCTCTGTTACTGTTTAGAATCTCATGCTTTCTCTGTTACTGTTTACAATCTCATGCTTTCTCTGTTACTGTTTAGAATCTCATGCTTTCTCTGTTACTGTTTAGAATCTCATGCTTTCTCTGTTACTGTTTAGAATCTCATGCTTTCTCTGTTACTGTTTACAATCTCATGCTTTCTCTGTTACTGTTTAGAATCTCATGCTTTCTCTGTTACTGTTTAGAATCTCATGCTTTCTCTGTTACTGTTTAGAATCTCATGCTTTCTCTGTTACTGTTTAGAATCTCATGCTTTCTCTGTTACTGTTTAGAATCTCATGCTTTCTCTGTTACTGTTTACAATCTCATGCTTTCTCTGTTACTGTTTAGAATCTCATGCTTTCTCTGTTACTGTTTAGAATCTCATGCTTTCTCTGTTACTGTTTAGAATCTCATGCTTTCTCTGTTACTGTTTATAATCCCATGCTTTCTCTGTTACTGTTTATAATCTCATGCTTTCTCTGTTACTGTTTAGAATCTCATGCTTTCTCTGTTACTGTTTAGAATCTCATGCTTTCTCTGTTACTGTTTAGAATCTCATGCTTTCTCTGTTACTGTTTACAATCTCATGCTTTCTCTGTTACTGTTTAGAATCTCATGCTTTCTCTGTTACTGTTTACAATCTCATGCTTTCTCTGTTACTGTTTACAATCTCATGCTTTCTCTGTTACTGTTTAGAATTTCATGCTTTCTCTGTTACTGTTTACAATCTCATGCTTTCTCTGTTACTGTTTAGAATCTCATGCTTTCTCTGTTACTGTTTAGAATCTCATGCTTTCTCTGTTACTGTTTAGAATCTCATGCTTTCTCTGTTACTGTTTAGAATCTCATGCTTTCTCTGTTACTGTTTAGAATCTCATGCTTTCTCTGTTACTGTTTACAATCTCATGCTTTCTCTGTTACTGTTTAGAATCTCATGCTTTCTCTGTTACTGTTTAGAATCTCATGCTTTCTCTGTTACTGTTTATGGAATTATCCTCATGCTTTCTCTGGTGCACTCATCTTTTTCTGTTTCTACTTCTCTGTAACTGTTTAGAATCTCATGCTTTCTCTGTTACTGTTTAGAATCTCATGCTTTCTCTGTTACTGTTTAGAATCTCATGCTTTCTCTGTTACTGTTTAGAGTCTCATGCTTTTTCTGCTACTGTTTAGAATCTCATGCTTTCTCTGTTACTGTTTACAATCTCATGCTTTCTTTGCTACTGTTAAATTCTCATGCTTTCTTTGTTACTGTTTAGAATCTCATGGTTTCTCTGTTACTGTTTAGAATCTCATGCTTTCTCTGTTGCTGTTTACAATATCATGCTTTCTCTGTTACTGTTTACAATCTCATGCTTTCTCTGTTACTGTATAGATTCTCATGCTTTCTCTGTTACTGTTTACAATCTTGTGCTTTCTCTGTTACTGTTTACAATCTCGTGCTTTCTCTGTTCCATTTTAGAATCTTGTGCTTTCTCTGTTACTGTTTAGAATCTCATGCTTTCTCTGTTACTGTTTAGAATCTCATGCTTTCTCTGTTACTGTTTAGAATCTCATGCTTTTTCTGTTACTGTTTACAATTTCATGCTTTCTCTGTTACTGTTTAGAATCCCATGCTTTCTCTGTTACTGTTTACAATCTCATGCTTTCTCTGTTACTGTTTACAATCTCATGCTTTCAATGTTACTGTTTACAATCTCATGCTTTCTCTGTTACTGTTTACAATCTCATGCTTTCTCTGTTACTGTTTACAATCTCATGCTTTCTCTGTTACTGTTTACAATCTCATGCTTTCAGTGTTACTGTTTACAGTCTCATGCTTTCTCTTTACTGCTTACAATCTCATGCTTTCTTTGTTGCTGTTTAGATTCTCATGCTTTCTCTGTCACTGTTATGAATCTCATGCTTTCTCTGTTACTGTTTAGAATCCCATGCTTTCTCTGTTACTGTTTACAATCTCATGCTTTCTCTCTAACTGTTTTGAATCCCATGCTTTCTCTGTTACTGTTTAGAATATCATGCTTTCTCTGTTACTGTTTAGAATCCCATGCTTTCTCTGTTACTGTTTACATTCTCATGTTTCTCTGTTACTGTTTTTAATCTCATACTTTCTCTGTTACTGTTTAAAATCTCATGCTTTCTCTGTTACTGCTTACAATCTGATGCTTTCTCTATTACTATTTACAATCTCATGCTTTCTTTGTTACTGTTAAATTCTCATGCTTTCTTTGTTACTGTTTAGAATCTCATGGTTTCTCTGTTACTGTTTAGAATCTCATGCTTTCTCTGTTACTGTTTAGAGTCTCATGCTTTTTCTGTTACTGTTTAGAATCTCATGCTTTCTCTGTTGCTGTTTACAATATCATGCTTTCTCTGTTACTGTTTACAATCTCATGCTTTCTCTGTTACTGTATAGAAACTCATGCTTTCTCTGTTACTGTTTACAATCTTGTGCTTTCTCTGTTACTGTTTACCATCTCGTGCTTTCTCTGTTACTGTTTAGAATCTCATGCTTTCTCTGTTACTGTTTACAATCTCATGTTTTCTCTGTTACTGTTTACAATCTCATGTGTTCTTTGTTACTGTTTAGAATCTCATGCTTTCTCTGTTACTGTTTACAATATCATGCTTTCTCTGTTACTGTTTAGAATCTCATGCTTTCTCTGTTACTGTTTACAATCTCATGCTTTCTCTGTTACTGTTTAGAATCTCATGCTTTCTCTGTTACTGTTTACAATCTCATGCTTTCTCTGTTACTGTTTAGAATCTCATGCTTTCTCTGTTGCTGTTTACAATATCATGCTTTCTCTGTTACTGTTTACAATCTCATGCTTTCTCTGTTACTGTATAGAAACTCATGCTTTCTCTGTTACTGTTTACAATCTTGTGCTTTCTCTGTTACTGTTTACAATCTTGTGCTTTCTCTGTTCCATTTTAGAATCTTGTGCTTTCTCTGTTACTGTTTATAATTCCATACTTTCACTGTTACTGTTTACAATCTCATGCTTTCTTTTTTTTTTCCATAATAAATTTTTATTGAAATATATTTTCCAAAAACATTACAAAAATACAATAAACATCACACACATAATACACTATAACTACTACAAACCATTTATACAATATCTACATGAAATGCTTCCTATATTTAATATATTCCTAAAATCAGTATCATGCTAATATAATATTGAAGACCTTTTCCCATATTTTCGGGTTATTAATATTTTTGTTAGTTTGTTTCAGAAGTAATTTATGTGCTAGTATATGCTTTATAGCCACAAGCTTAAAATTATTCCATGATGTCTTATGTGGTTCTAGCCAATTTGTGGCTATATAGAGTTTCATCAGCAAAAAATATTCATACAAATAATAGTTTGCGATCTGGAAAGCTCTCTTGGAGGAATGTGTAGAATCATAAATTCCCATGACAGTGTTGAACTTTGATAACCCATCTTTTGCAGTTGTACTTTAAGAGAGTTCCAAAGTTTATATACGCATTTACAACTCCAGAACATATGAAGAAGATCCGCTGTTTGATCTGCACAGTATGGACAAATTGGAAATTCCTAGGGTTAAATTTATGTAATCTAAGATGTGTGTAATATGCATTGTTCCAAATCATCAATTGCGTGTACATCAGTTTTTGAAAAGAAACTGATTTCCTAGTTATATCAATTGCTTTTAATATCTGATTGTCTGTTACTGTTACTTTTTTACCCAATACTCTGAAAGCAAAATTTTGTCCTGAAATTTCAAATCCTTAATTAATTTATATGCAGTTGCTATAAATTTAGTGTCTTGTTGGATATCTTGCCACAATTCAGAGCACTTATCCACAAATCCGGCTGCAGGTTTAAAGTTCCTAAAGTAGCTCAAGGCAAGTTCTTTAACTTGTCTCATTATAACAATGTAACTTCTAGGTAGATTCATTTCCTGTCTAATTTGTAAAGCCGATAAGTCAAGTTTATTAAAAACATCAAATAGAGTCAGATTAAGTATTAATGGAAATTTGCTGAGATCGATCAGCTGATTATTTAGTTTAAAATTAGGATTCCTGTGGAAAGGTTGAAGAACCATCATATATTGCAATAAATCTATGGACTGAAATAAAGTTTGCAAAGATGAGACACAGGTTATTATGTGGTCCATGACCCCATATTTTATCAGACTAATTTTGTCCATAAAGGGCAATGCTTTAGGATTTATTTTCCTATCCAAAATATGCTTATGATTCAAGACCACCCAAGGTGGTATCCATTTTGTATTCGTTACATCATAATTAGCAATTCTTAAAATTTTATTAGCGTTTACAATCAAATAATATACTTCAAAGTTTGGTAGCTCAAGTCCCCCTCTTGTTTTAGGGGTCATTAATTTCTCATAAGATATTCTAGTTCTTTTTGGGTTCCAGATAAATTTAGCTAGATCTTTATGCATTTGTTTAAAACTGTTTTGAAATTGATAATTGGGCAGACCTAAATATGTATAGCATTCGTGGTAGTATATTCATTTTCACTATTGATACTTTTGCTAATACCGGTAGTTTTAAATTCTTCCATCTGTCACAATCAGCTATTATGTGTTCCCATACTCGTTTAACATTATTGTTATAAAAGTCCTTATTATCCGTAGAAGTTGATACCCAAATATTTAATATTTTCTTTACATGTTAACTTCCCATCAGGGCCATTAGTGAAAAGGTTTTGGGGTTCTTAATGGGAAGATATTTGTTTTCTGTAAGTTAATTTTATAATTGGAAACTACTGAAAATTCGTTTATGAGCTTTAATATCTTTTCACTGTCTGAAATTGGGGTTGTACAATAAATAATAAGATCATCGGCGAATGCTGACATTAATATTTTATTCCTATAAATTATTGGTGCATTATGATACAAATTTTGCTTGATATATAAAAATAGAGGTTTTAGATATAGGTTAAACAATAAGGGGGACATGGGACAACCCTGAGTACCATTTTTAATCTGTATTCTGTTAGAATAAGTCCTATTGATGTATAGCGTAGTGTATGGATTACTATATAATATTTGTAGTATCTGAATGAATTCTTGGGGCAAGTTAAAATAGGGTAACACATCAAACAAAAAATTTATGTCTACTCTATCAAATGCTTTCTGGGCATCTATTATAAGAGCATAGATATTAAAGTTGTTTTTTAGCATCGTCATCATATTATGCAGTGTAAGTGTGTTATCGCTGGTTTGTCTAGTTGCCATAAATCCAGCTTGTTCCTTAGAAATTAGATATATCAAAACCTTCTTTAGTCTCGATGCTATAATTGATGTTAAAATTTTCATATCCACATTCATTAGTGCTATTGGTCTGTAATTATCTGGGTTAAGGGATCCAAATTGGTTTTATGTATGAAAATTGTTTTGACGCATTGAGGTGGGGTCACTAATTTTATTTTTAGTTATATAATTAAATACATGAGACAATTCTTTTCCCAAACTATCAGCAAACTCTTTGTAAAATTCAGCTGTAATACCATCAGGCCCTGGCGACTTATGTACTTTCATATGTTGAATTGTATATACTATTTCTTCTTTAGAAATAGGTTTAATCAGGTCACTTTGCAGGCTCTCTTCTAATTCTGGAAAGTTAATTTTTGCAGAAAACTTTTATTCTGGTTATGTAGAGACCTATCAGTTTGCCCTCATACACCTTAGTATAGATTTTCCCAAAACATCAACAATATCCTCAGTTTTAGAATATATTGTGTCGTTATACTGAATTTCTGAAATATATCCAGTTGTTTTTGATTGATTTATAATCCTTGCCAGTGCTTTTGATGGTATTTGAACATTATTAGCATATTTCACTAAACACCTATGTTCTTGAAGTGTTAATTTATTATTATGAAGCAAAAGAGATCCCTTTGAAGCTTCAACATTTCCTCCTCAGTTTGAGCGTTAAAATTCTGAATCAGCTCATTATC
Source organism: Protopterus annectens (assembly GCF_019279795.1). Lineage (NCBI taxonomy): Eukaryota > Metazoa > Chordata > Ceratodontiformes > Protopteridae > Protopterus > Protopterus annectens. The sequence goes on along the minus strand of NC_056743.1, from coordinate 1,893,294,574 downwards.
AAGTTGTTTTATTCTTATTTCTAGTTTTTGAATATCACTATTATGAATTTTCTTATAATATGAGGCTTTTGTATAAGAAATCCTCTAATTTGAGCTTTAGCTGTCGCCCATTCAATGTCAGGGTATGTTTTGGAGCTTCAAGCTATCTGTAAATTCTTTCAAATATTTTATAATTCCATCTGCTATCTCTTTTTACTTAAAAGATTTGGGTTGAGTGACCAATTATAACCCCTATGCCTTCTTGTGTCTTTTAAATCTTTAGAAAATTTTAACGAAATTTTTGAGTGATCTGATAGATGGCAGTATGTATAACCACCACTGGTTCTAAATTCGTTAGTGCTTTAGATATCAAAAGTAATCTATTCTAGCCCACATTTTGTGGCATGGTGAATAGAAGGTATATTTATTTGCATTATTAATATCTTGTGAATAAGAAAAGGGTCATATAATTGAAAATCTTCCTTAAAATCATTTAATGCTATCCCGGCCTGCTTATTAAATGCTCTCTGTGGACAAGACCTATCCAACTTTGGATTTTGATAGGTATTCCAGTCCCCACCCACAACAAAATAATAACCATCATATTGTGTTAATATTGGATATAATGATGCTATGAAACTTTGTTGATCATTGCATGGGGCATATATATTCAAAAGTAGGACAGGTTTATCAAATGCATTATCCGATAAAATCACATAACACCATCGCCCATTTGGATCCACTTTGGAGTCTAAAATCCTATCTTTGTATTGGGTTTTGATAATTATAGCCACTCCCGCACTGTTTGTCTTACCTTCTGATGTCACTAGCTCTCTAATCCAGGTCTTTTTTCTAATATCATTCCATTGTTCATTCATCAAATGTGTTTCCTGTAGAAATACAAACAGTGCTTTGTCCTGTAATAATATGTGTAGCAACAGCTTTCTCTTCTTCAAGTTCTGGAGCCCTTTAACATTCCATGAGTTCAACTCCCACATTCACAGGTCTTGGTATCAAATAACAATATAAGAGGGGAATTATGAAATTGACATGTATTGACTGTACACTATATCTAATCTGGAAGCATTTCCTACATCCCTTCCCTAACCAGTGCTTACCCACTTTACCCCTGGACCAGGATTTATATAGGTCTTGTATAAGAGAAAATATAAACAAGGTTAAACACACCAACACATTGAAAACGTCAGGTAATAACATTTAAAACATTTCCTAAACATACAACCTATATATTCTAGCATATCTACATCAAAGTCTAAACTACACATTCCCTACCAAACACCGCTACTTAACTACAGCTTTAGTTTAACTATTAGTTAAACAAATCTCATTTCTAAGGTTATTACTGTGTAAAGGAAAGTTTTAGTAGATTGGGTACTTATTTTATCCTACCTTAAGTATCTGTTTTGTTGCAATCATTATGTACATAAACTTTTTACAGAAGAGGGAGAGAAAAAAAATACATCCTACATTTTAGATCTGTACCCTACACAGTGCCTGCCACACACTGCATATAGTAAAAAACAATTTTGGTTCACACCTATAAAAGAAAAAAAAAACAGTAAAAGTACATGTTATTATGTGCTTTAAGTACATACTGTAATGTTATTTAGTTATAAAAAGAACATTATCATGTTATTTTCAATTCTCTTTGTCTTTTCAAGCCAGGAAACCATCAGAAATACTCACGACAAGGGACCTCTTTCACAGCAGGACCACAAGAAGTATTACATCCAAATCTACACTCTCAGTTGAAATCCAGGCATTTCCTGTTTACCACACAATGGAAATAGACCTTGGAGGTCATAAAAGTCTGGAAACCAGACAGCAGACCCTCAGATTAGCATAAACAAACAGTTTTATTGCTTTTTCAGAGGCCTGAACAGTTTAGTGAAGAAACAAAGGATTAGAAAAGCCTTGAGGTAAAATACATGCTGGATCTGACTACAGGAACATGCCAGTCTCAATTGAAGTTCTTTTCAGCCCTCTGATGCAGGTAGAACTTTAAAAACTTTCAGAAACACTTCTTTTGCCTGATTTTTATTGGAAACAGAATATTTAGTGCCATCCACCATAAATGTAAGCATATTGGGGTATTTCATCTGAATTTAATTTGTTTATCAATCAGAAATTTACAGTAAGCAGATAAAGACTGTCTAGCCTGCCTTACTTGTAATGGTAAATCTTGAGCCAGAAATATTTTAACATTTTTCCACATAACATAGCCACCATTTTTTTTTTTTTGCAGTAAACAGTATTTTGCTAACATCTTGAAAGTTCAATATCTTAACATATACAGGTCTAGGCATAGTAGAAGCTTGTACCTCTCTCAGCGCTCTGTGTGCCCTTTCTATTACAATCTGTTTCACCCCATCAGCATCATTTAACAGTATTTCAAATATTTGTGTTATGGCTGGTATTAGCTCTGCATACTGGATGTTTTCAGGGATTCCTCTTATAATAATATTATTTCTTCTAGACCTTGCTTCTAAATCAATAAGTTTATTTTGCATGGCTTGCACATCCACATCACATACCTTTGATTTTTTCTCCAGCATGTCAATTTTGTCCTCTATTTCAGAAATTCTGGTCTCAGTTTTGTCCATTCTCTGAAGCAATTGATTGCATAAAACTCCAAATGTTTGTATTTGTGAGGTCAAGTCCTTTAGAGCTTCCTGTATAGGTAGTAAAGCGTGTTTGATATCCTCCATGTTTAATGGCTGATCAGTCCTGGATCTAGTTTCTGGTTTCTGTTGTTCCTGCTGTCTAGTAATCCTTTGTTTTTTCGCAGTTCCATCCTTTACTGGCGACTGTAGTTCTGACAACTTTGTCTTAGTAGTAGTTGTTTCCATGGTTCTTCCTCGTTGCAAGATTTTTCTTTCCCCAAGCAGAAAGGCAGAATAAAGAAAGCACACGGTCCTTTGTTTGTTTCTCTCTTCAGAGCAAAGTAATCACTTGTAATCCTGATGGATAAATACTTTTTTTCCCCACTTTTTTAACTGATTTTAGATTAGGTCAGTATAAATGCAACTTTTTATCATCAATTTGATGTTTAAACCTCCTGATATCCACTCAGATCAGAGATTTTCCTCGGGTTAATTGAAGAGCTGCAGTTTAGCAGTGTTTACAGCATGGCAGCCATCTTTGAATCCCCACAATCTCATGTTTTCTGTTACTGTTTAGAATTCCATGCTTTCTCTGTTACTGTTTACAATCTCATGCTTTCTCTGTTACTGTTTAGAATCTCATGCTTTCTCTGTTACTGTTTATAATCTCATGCTTTCTCTGTTACTGTTTACAATCTCATGCTTTCTCTGTTACTGTTTAGAATCTCATGCTTTCTCTGTTACTGTTTTGAATCTCATGCTTTCTCTGTTACTGTTTAGAATCTCATGCTTTCTCTGTTACTGTTTAGAATCTCATGCTTTCTCTGTTACTGTTTACAATCTCATGCTTTCTCTGTTACTGTTTAGAATCTCATGCTTTCTCTGTTACTGTTTAGAATCTCATGCTTTCTCTGTTACTGTTTAGAATCTCATGCTTTCTCTGTTACTGTTTATAATCTCATGCTTTCTCTGTTACTGTTTACAATCTCATGCTTTCTCTGTTACTGTTTAGAATCTCATGCTTTCTCTGTTACTGTTTTGAATCTCATGCTTTCTCTGTTACTGTTTAGAATCTCATGCTTTCTCTGTTACTGTTTAGAATCTCATGCTTTCTCTGTTACTGTTTACAATCTCATGCTTTCTCTGTTACTGTTTAGAATCTCATGCTTTCTCTGTTACTGTTTAGAATCTCATGCTTTCTCTGTTACTGTTTAGAATCTCATGCTTTCTCTGTTACTGTTTACAATCTCATGCTTTCTCTGTTACTGTTTAAATCTCATGCTTTCTCTGTTACTGTTTAGAATCTCATGCTTTCTCTGTTACTGTTTAGAATCTCATGCTTTCTCTGTTACTGTTTACAATCTCATGCTTTCTCTGTTACTGTTTACAATCTCATGCTTTCTCTGTTACTGTTTAGAATCTCATGCTTTCTCTGTTACTGTTTACAATCTCATGCTTTCTCTGTTACTGTTTACAATCTCATGCTTTCTCTGTTACTGTTTAGAATCTCATGCTTTCTCTGTTACTGTTTAGAATCTCATGCTTTCTCTGTTACTGTTTAGAATCTCATGCTTTCTCTGTTACTGTTTAGAATCTCATGCTTTCTCTGTTACTGTTTACAATCTCATGCTTTCTCTGTTACTGTTTAGAATCTCATGCTTTCTCTGTTACTGTTTACAATCTCATGCTTTCTCTGTTACTGTTTACAATCTCATGCTTTCTCTGTTACTGTTTACAATCTCATGCTTTCTCTGTTACTGTTTACAATCTCATGCTTTCTCTGTTACTGTTTACAATCTCATGCTTTCTCTGTTACTGTTTACAATCTCATGCTTTCTCTGTTACTGTTTACAATCTCATGCTTTCTCTGTTACTGTTTAGAATCTCATGCTTTCTCTGTTACTGTTTAGAATCTCATGCTTTCTCTGTTACTGTTTAGAATCTCATGCTTTCTCTGTTACTGTTTAGAATCTCATGCTTTCTCTGTTACTGTTTACAATCTCATGCTTTCTCTGTTACTGTTTAGAATCTCATGCTTTCTCTGTTACTGTTTACAATCTCATGCTTTCTCTGTTACTGTTTAGAATCTCATGCTTTCTCTGTTACTGTTTAGAATCTCATGCTTTCTCTGTTACTGTTTACAATCTCATGCTTTCTCTGTTACTGTTTACAATCTCATGCTTTCTCTGTTACTGTTTACAATCTCATGCTTTCTCTGTTACTGTTTAGAATCTCATGCTTTCTCTGTTACTGTTTAGAATCTCATGCTTTCTCTGTTACTGTTTACAATCTCATGCTTTCTCTGTTACTGTTTACAATCTCATGCTTTCTCTGTTACTGTTTACAATCTCATGCTTTCTCTGTTACTGTTTACAATCTCATGCTTTCTCTGTTACTGTTTACAATCTCATGCTTTCTCTGTTACTGTTTACAATCTCATGCTTTCTCTGTTACTGTTTAGAATCTCATGCTTTCTCTGTTACTGTTTAGAATCTCATGCTTTCTCTGTTACTGTTTAGAATCTCATGCTTTCTCTGTTACTGTTTAGAATCTCATGCTTTCTCTGTTACTGTTTAGAATCTCATGCTTTCTCTGTTACTGTTTAGAATCTCATGCTTTCTCTGTTACTGTTTAGAATCTCATGCTTTCTCTGTTACTGTTTACAATCTCATGCTTTCTCTGTTACTGTTTACAATCTCATGCTTTCTCTGTTACTGTTTACAATCTCATGCTTTCTCTGTTACTGTTTAGAATCTCATGCTTTCTCTGTTACTGTTTACAATCTCATGCTTTCTCTGTTACTGTTTACAATCTCATGCTTTCTCTGTTACTGTTTACAATCTCATGCTTTCTCTGTTACTGTTTAGAATCTCATGCTTTCTCTGTTACTGTTTAGAATCTCATGCTTTCTCTGTTACTGTTTACAATCTCATGCTTTCTCTGTTACTGTTTAGAATCTCATGCTTTCTCTGTTACTGTTTAGAATCTCATGCTTTCTCTGTTACTGTTTAGAATCTCATGCTTTCTCTGTTACTGTTTACAATCTCATGCTTTCTCTGTTACTGTTTAGAATCTCATGCTTTCTCTGTTACTGTTTACAATCTCATGCTTTCTCTGTTACTGTTTAGAATCTCATGCTTTCTCTGTTACTGTTTACAATCTCATGCTTTCTCTGTTACTGTTTACAATCTCATGCTTTCTCTGTTACTGTTTAGAATCTCATGCTTTCTCTGTTACTGTTTAGAATCTCATGCTTTCTCTGTTACTGTTTACAATCTCATGCTTTCTCTGTTACTGTTTACAATCTCATGCTTTCTCTGTTACTGTTTAGAATCTCATGCTTTCTCTGTTACTGTTTAGAATCTCATGCTTTCTCTGTTACTGTTTAGAATCTCATGCTTTCTCTGTTACTGTTTAGAATCTCATGCTTTCTCTGTTACTGTTTACAATCTCATGCTTTCTCTGTTACTGTTTAGAATCTCATGCTTTCTCTGTTACTGTTTAGAATCTCATGCTTTCTCTGTTACTGTTTACAATCTCATGCTTTCTCTGTTACTGTTTACAATCTCATGCTTTCTCTGTTACTGTTTACAATCTCATGCTTTCTCTGTTACTGTTTACAATCTCATGCTTTCTCTGTTACTGTTTAGAATCTCATGCTTTCTCTGTTACTGTTTAGAATCTCATGCTTTCTCTGTTACTGTTTAGAATCTCATGCTTTCTCTGTTACTGTTTAGAATCTCATGCTTTCTCTGTTACTGTTTAGAATCTCATGCTTTCTCTGTTACTGTTTACAATCTCATGCTTTCTCTGTTACTGTTTAGAATCTCATGCTTTCTCTGTTACTGTTTAGAATCTCATGCTTTCTCTGTTACTGTTTAGAATCTCATGCTTTCTCTGTTACTGTTTAGAATCTCATGCTTTCTCTGTTACTGTTTACAATCTCATGCTTTCTCTGTTACTGTTTAGAATCTCATGCTTTCTCTGTTACTGTTTACAATCGCATGCTTTCTCTTTTACTGTTTAGAATCTTATGCTTTCTCTGTTACGTTTTAGAATCTCATGCTTTCTCTGTTACTGTTTAGAATCTCATGCTTTCTCTGTTACTGTTTACAATCTCATGCTTTCTCTGTTACTGTTTAGAATCTCATGCTTTCTCTGTTACTGTTTAGAATCTCATGCTTTCTCTGTTACTGTTTAGAATCTCATGCTTTCTCTGTTACTGTTTAGAATCTCATGCTTTCTCTGTTACTGTTTACAATCTCATGCTTTCTCTGTTACTGTTTAGAATCTCATGCTTTCTCTGTTACTGTTTAGAATCTCATGCTTTCTCTGTTACTGTTTAGAATCTCATGCTTTCTCTGTTACTGTTTAGAATCTCATGCTTTCTCTGTTACTGTTTAGAATCTCATGCTTTCTCTGTTACTGTTTACAATCTCATGCTTTCTCTGTTACTGTTTAGAATCTCATGCTTTCTCTGTTACTGTTTAGAATCTCATGCTTTCTCTGTTACTGTTTAGAATCTCATGCTTTCTCTGTTACTGTTTAGAATCTCATGCTTTCTCTGTTACTGTTTAGAATCTCATGCTTTCTCTGTTACTGTTTACAATCTCATGCTTTCTCTGTTACTGTTTAGAATCTCATGCTTTCTCTGTTACTGTTTAGAATCTCATGCTTTCTCTGTTACTGTTTAGAATCTCATGCTTTCTCTGTTACTGTTTACAATCTCATGCTTTCTCTGTTACTGTTTAGAATCTCATGCTTTCTCTGTTACTGTTTAGAATCTCATGCTTTCTCTGTTACTGTTTACAATCTCATGCTTTCTCTGTTACTGTTTAGAATCTCATGCTTTCTCTGTTACTGTTTACAATCTCATGCTTTCTCTGTTACTGTTTACAATCTCATGCTTTCTCTGTTACTGTTTACAATCTCATGCTTTCTCTGTTACTGTTTAGAATCTCATGCTTTCTCTGTTACTGTTTAGAATCTCATGCTTTCTCTGTTACTGTTTAGAATCTCATGCTTTCTCTGTTACTGTTTAGAATCTCATGCTTTCTCTGTTACTGTTTAGAATCTCATGCTTTCTCTGTTACTGTTTAGAATCTCATGCTTTCTCTGTTACTGTTTAGAATCTCATGCTTTCTCTGTTACTGTTTACAATCTCATGCTTTCTCTGTTACTGTTTAGAATCTCATGCTTTCTCTGTTACTGTTTAGAATCTCATGCTTTCTCTGTTACTGTTTACAATCTCATGCTTTCTCTGTTACTGTTTAGAATCTCATGCTTTCTCTGTTACTGTTTACAATCTCATGCTTTCTCTGTTACTGTTTACAATCTCATGCTTTCTCTGTTACTGTTTAGAATCTCATGCTTTCTCTGTTACTGTTTACAATCTCATGCTTTCTCTGTTACTGTTTAGAATCTCATGCTTTCTCTGTTACTGTTTACAATCTCATGCTTTCTCTGTTACTGTTTAGAATCTCATGCTTTCTCTGTTACTGTTTAGAATCTCATGCTTTCTCTGTTACTGTTTACAATCTCATGCTTTCTCTGTTACTGTTTACAATCTCATGCTTTCTCTGTTACTGTTTACAATCTCATGCTTTCTCTGTTACTGTTTAGAATCTCATGCTTTCTCTGTTACTGTTTAGAATCTCATGCTTTCTCTGTTACTGTTTAGAATCTCATGCTTTCTCTGTTACTGTTTAGAATCTCATGCTTTCTCTGTTACTGTTTAGAATCTCATGCTTTCTCTGTTACTGTTTAGAATCTCATGCTTTCTCTGTTACTGTTTAGAATCTCATGCTTTCTCTGTTACTGTTTAGAATCTCATGCTTTCTCTGTTACTGTTTACAATCTCATGCTTTCTCTGTTACTGTTTAGAATCTCATGCTTTCTCTGTTACTGTTTACAATCTCATGCTTTCTCTGTTACTGTTTAGAATCTCATGCTTTCTCTGTTACTGTTTAGAATCTCATGCTTTCTCTGTTACTGTTTAGAATCTCATGCTTTCTCTGTTACTGTTTAGAATCTCATGCTTTCTCTGTTACTGTTTAGAATCTCATGCTTTCTCTGTTACTGTTTAGAATCTCATGCTTTCTCTGTTACTGTTTACAATCTCATGCTTTCTCTGTTACTGTTTAGAATCTCATGCTTTCTCTGTTACTGTTTAGAATCTCATGCTTTCTCTGTTACTGTTTAGAATCTCATGCTTTCTCTGTTACTGTTTAGAATCTCATGCTTTCTCTGTTACTGTTTAGAATCTCATGCTTTCTCTGTTACTGTTTAGAATCTCATGCTTTCTCTGTTACTGTTTAGAATCTCATGCTTTCTCTGTTACTGTTTACAATCTCATGCTTTCTCTGTTACTGTTTACAATCTCATGCTTTCTCTGTTACTGTTTAGAATCTCATGCTTTCTCTGTTACTGTTTACAATCTCATGCTTTCTCTGTTACTGTTTAGAATCTCATGCTTTCTCTGTTACTGTTTACAATCTCATGCTTTCTCTGTTACTGTTTAGAATCTCATGCTTTCTCTGTTACTGTTTAGAATCTCATGCTTTCTCTGTTACTGTTTAGAATCTCATGCTTTCTCTGTTACTGTTTAGAATCTCATGCTTTCTCTGTTACTGTTTAGAATCTCATGCTTTCTCTGTTACTGTTTACAATCTCATGCTTTCTCTGTTACTGTTTACAATCTCATGCTTTCTCTGTTACTGTTTACAATCTCATGCTTTCTCTGTTACTGTTTAGAATCTCATGCTTTCTCTGTTACTGTTTAGAATCTCATGCTTTCTCTGTTACTGTTTAGAATCTCATGCTTTCTCTGTTACTGTTTACAATCTCATGCTTTCTCTGTTACTGTTTACAATCTCATGCTTTCTCTGTTACTGTTTAGAATCTCATGCTTTCTCTGTTACTGTTTAGAATCTCATGCTTTCTCTGTTACTGTTTAGAATCTCATGCTTTCTCTGTTACTGTTTAGAATCTCATGCTTTCTCTGTTACTGTTTAGAATCTCATGCTTTCTCTGTTACTGTTTAGAATCTCATGCTTTCTCTGTTACTGTTTAGAATCTCATGCTTTCTCTGTTACTGTTTACAATCTCATGCTTTCTCTGTTACTGTTTAGAATCTCATGCTTTCTCTGTTACTGTTTAGAATCTCATGCTTTCTCTGTTACTGTTTACAATCTCATGCTTTCTCTGTTACTGTTTAGAATCTCATGCTTTCTCTGTTACTGTTTACAATCTCATGCTTTCTCTGTTACTGTTTAGAATCTCATGCTTTCTCTGTTACTGTTTAGAATCTCATGCTTTCTCTGTTACTGTTTACAATCTCATGCTTTCTCTGTTACTGTTTACAATCTCATGCTTTCTCTGTTACTGTTTAGAATCTCATGCTTTCTCTGTTACTGTTTACAATCTCATGCTTTCTCTGTTACTGTTTAGAATCTCATGCTTTCTCTGTTACTGTTTAGAATCTCATGCTTTCTCTGTTACTGTTTAGAATCTCATGCTTTCTCTGTTACTGTTTACAATCTCATGCTTTCTCTGTTACTGTTTAGAATCTCATGCTTTCTCTGTTACTGTTTAGAATCTCATGCTTTCTCTGTTACTGTTTACAATCTCATGCTTTCTCTGTTACTGTTTAGAATCTCATGCTTTCTCTGTTACTGTTTAGAATCTCATGCTTTCTCTGTTACTGTTTACAATCTCATGCTTTCTCTGTTACTGTTTAGAATCTCATGCTTTCTCTGTTACTGTTTACAATCTCATGCTTTCTCTGTTACTGTTTAGAATCTCATGCTTTCTCTGTTACTGTTTAGAATCTCATGCTTTCTCTGTTACTGTTTACAATCTCATGCTTTCTCTGTTACTGTTTACAATCTCATGCTTTCTCTGTTACTGTTTAGAATCTCATGCTTTCTCTGTTACTGTTTACAATCTCATGCTTTCTCTGTTACTGTTTAGAATCTCATGCTTTCTCTGTTACTGTTTAGAATCTCATGCTTTCTCTGTTACTGTTTACAATCTCATGCTTTCTCTGTTACTGTTTAGAATCTCATGCTTTCTCTGTTACTGTTTAGAATCTCATGCTTTCTCTGTTACTGTTTACAATCTCATGCTTTCTCTGTTACTGTTTAGAATCTCATGCTTTCTCTGTTACTGTTTACAATCTCATGCTTTCTCTGTTACTGTTTAGAATCTCATGCTTTCTCTGTTACTGTTTAGAATCTCATGCTTTCTCTGTTACTGTTTACAATCTCATGCTTTCTCTGTTACTGTTTACAATCTCATGCTTTCTCTGTTACTGTTTAGAATCTCATGCTTTCTCTGTTACTGTTTACAATCTCATGCTTTCTCTGTTACTGTTTAGAATCTCATGCTTTCTCTGTTACTGTTTAGAATCTCATGCTTTCTCTGTTACTGTTTAGAATCTCATGCTTTCTCTGTTACTGTTTACAATCTCATGCTTTCTCTGTTACTGTTTAGAATCTCATGCTTTCTCTGTTACTGTTTAGAATCTCATGCTTTCTCTGTTACTGTTTAGAATCTCATGCTTTCTCTGTTACTGTTTAGAATCTCATGCTTTCTCTGTTACTGTTTACAATCTCATGCTTTCTCTGTTACTGTTTAGAATCTCATGCTTTCTCTGTTACTGTTTAGAATCTCATGCTTTCTCTGTTACTGTTTAGAATCTCATGCTTTCTCTGTTACTGTTTAGAATCTCATGCTTTCTCTGTTACTGTTTAGAATCTCATGCTTTCTCTGTTACTGTTTAGAATCTCATGCTTTCTCTGTTACTGTTTACAATCTCATGCTTTCTCTGTTACTGTTTAGAATCTCATGCTTTCTCTGTTACTGTTTAGAATCTCATGCTTTCTCTGTTACTGTTTAGAATCTCATGCTTTCTCTGTTACTGTTTAGAATCTCATGCTTTCTCTGTTACTGTTTACAATCTCATGCTTTCTCTGTTACTGTTTAGAATCTCATGCTTTCTCTGTTACTGTTTAGAATCTCATGCTTTCTCTGTTACTGTTTACAATCTCATGCTTTCTCTGTTACTGTTTAGAATCTCATGCTTTCTCTGTTACTGTTTAGAATCTCATGCTTTCTCTGTTACTGTTTAGAATCTCATGCTTTCTCTGTTACTGTTTAGAATCTCATGCTTTCTCTGTTACTGTTTAGAATCTCATGCTTTCTCTGTTACTGTTTAGAATCTCATGCTTTCTCTGTTACTGTTTAGAATCTCATGCTTTCTCTGTTACTGTTTAGAATCTCATGCTTTCTCTGTTACTGTTTACAATCTCATGCTTTCTCTGTTACTGTTTAGAATCTCATGCTTTCTCTGTTACTGTTTACAATCTCATGCTTTCTCTGTTACTGTTTACAATCTCATGCTTTCTCTGTTACTGTTTAGAATCTCATGCTTTCTCTGTTACTGTTTAGAATCTCATGCTTTCTCTGTTACTGTTTACAATCTCATGCTTTCTCTGTTACTGTTTACAATCTCATGCTTTCTCTGTTACTGTTTACAATCTCATGCTTTCTCTGTTACTGTTTAGAATCTCATGCTTTCTCTGTTACTGTTTAGAATCTCATGCTTTCTCTGTTACTGTTTAGAATCTCATGCTTTCTCTGTTACTGTTTAGAATCTCATGCTTTCTCTGTTACTGTTTAGAATCTCATGCTTTCTCTGTTACTGTTTAGAATCTCATGCTTTCTCTGTTACTGTTTAGAATCTCATGCTTTCTCTGTTACTGTTTACAATCTCATGCTTTCTCTGTTACTGTTTAGAATCTCATGCTTTCTCTGTTACTGTTTAGAATCTCATGCTTTCTCTGTTACTGTTTAGAATCTCATGCTTTCTCTGTTACTGTTTAGAATCTCATGCTTTCTCTGTTACTGTTTAGAATCTCATGCTTTCTCTGTTACTGTTTACAATCTCATGCTTTCTTTGTTACTGTTAAATTCTCATGCTTTCTCTGTTACTGTTTAGAATCTCATGCTTTCTCTGTTACTGTTTAGAATCTCATGCTTTCTCTGTTACTGTTTAGAATCTCATGCTTTCTCTGTTACTGTTTAGAATCTCATGCTTTCTCTGTTACTGTTTAGAATCTCATGCTTTCTCTGTTACTGTTTAGAATCTCATGCTTTCTCTGTTACTGTTTAGAATCTCATGCTTTCTCTGTTACTGTTTAGAATCTCATGCTTTCTCTGTTACTGTTTAGAATCTCATGCTTTCTCTGTTACTGTTTACAATCTCATGCTTTCTCTGTTACTGTTTACAATCTCATGCTTTCTCTGTTACTGTTTAGAATCTCATGCTTTCTCTGTTACTGTTTACAATCTCATGCTTTCTCTGTTACTGTTTACAATCTCATGCTTTCTCTGTTACTGTTTAGAATCTCATGCTTTCTCTGTTACTGTTTACAATCTCATGCTTTCTCTGTTACTGTTTAGAATCTCATGCTTTCTCTGTTACTGTTTAGAATCTCATGCTTTCTCTGTTACTGTTTACAATCTCATGCTTTCTCTGTTACTGTTTAGAATCTCATGCTTTCTCTGTTACTGTTTAGAATCTCATGCTTTCTCTGTTACTGTTTACAATCTCATGCTTTCTCTGTTACTGTTTAGAATCTCATGCTTTCTCTGTTACTGTTTAGAATCTCATGCTTTCTCTGTTACTGTTTAGAATCTCATGCTTTCTCTGTTACTGTTTAGAATCTCATGCTTTCTCTGTTACTGTTTAGAATCTCATGCTTTCTCTGTTACTGTTTACAATCTCATGCTTTCTCTGTTACTGTTTAGAATCTCATGCTTTCTCTGTTACTGTTTAGAATCTCATGCTTTCTCTGTTACTGTTTACAATCTCATGCTTTCTCTGTTACTGTTTAGAATCTCATGCTTTCTCTGTTACTGTTTAGAATCTCATGCTTTCTCTGTTACTGTTTAGAATCTCATGCTTTCTCTGTTACTGTTTAGAATCTCATGCTTTCTCTGTTACTGTTTAGAATCTCATGCTTTCTCTGTTACTGTTTAGAATCTCATGCTTTCTCTGTTACTGTTTAGAATCTCATGCTTTCTCTGTTACTGTTTAGAATCTCATGCTTTCTCTGTTACTGTTTACAATCTCATGCTTTCTCTGTTACTGTTTAGAATCTCATGCTTTCTCTGTTACTGTTTAGAATCTCATGCTTTCTCTGTTACTGTTTACAATCTCATGCTTTCTCTGTTACTGTTTAGAATCTCATGCTTTCTCTGTTACTGTTTAGAATCTCATGCTTTCTCTGTTACTGTTTAGAATCTCATGCTTTCTCTGTTACTGTTTAGAATCTCATGCTTTCTCTGTTACTGTTTAGAATCTCATGCTTTCTCTGTTACTGTTTACAATCTCATGCTTTCTGTTACTGTTTAGAATCTCATGCTTTCTCTGTTACTGTTTAGAATCTCATGCTTTCTCTGTTACTGTTTAGAATCTCATGCTTTCTCTGTTACTGTTTAGAATCTCATGCTTTCTCTGTTACTGTTTAGAATCTCATGCTTTCTCTGTTACTGTTTAGAATCTCATGCTTTCTCTGTTACTGTTTAGAATCTCATGCTTTCTCTGTTACTGTTTAGAATCTCATGCTTTCTCTGTTACTGTTTAGAATCTCATGCTTTCTCTGTTACTGTTTAGAATCTCATGCTTTCTCTGTTACTGTTTAGAATCTCATGCTTTCTCTGTTACTGTTTAGAATCTCATGCTTTCTCTGTTACTGTTTACAATCTCATGCTTTCTCTGTTACTGTTTAGAATCTCATGCTTTCTCTGTTACTGTTTACAATCTCATGCTTTCTCTGTTACTGTTTAGAATCTCATGCTTTCTCTGTTACTGTTTAGAATCTCATGCTTTCTCTGTTACTGTTTAGAATCTCATGCTTTCTCTGTTACTGTTTACAATCTCATGCTTTCTCTGTTACTGTTTACAATCTCATGCTTTCTCTGTTACTGTTTAGAATCTCATGCTTTCTCTGTTACTGTTTACAATCTCATGCTTTCTCTGTTACTGTTTACAATCTCATGCTTTCTCTGTTACTGTTTAGAATCTCATGCTTTCTCTGTTACTGTTTAGAATCTCATGCTTTCTCTGTTACTGTTTAGAATCTCATGCTTTCTCTGTTACTGTTTACAATCTCATGCTTTCTCTGTTACTGTTTAGAATCTCATGCTTTCTCTGTTACTGTTTAGAATCTCATGCTTTCTCTGTTACTGTTTAGAATCTCATGCTTTCTCTGTTACTGTTTAGAATCTCATGCTTTCTCTGTTACTGTTTAGAATCTCATGCTTTCTCTGTTACTGTTTAGAATCTCATGCTTTCTCTGTTACTGTTTAGAATCTCATGCTTTCTCTGTTACTGTTTACAATCTCATGCTTTCTCTGTTACTGTTTAGAATCTCATGCTTTCTCTGTTACTGTTTAGAATCTCATGCTTTCTCTGTTACTGTTTAGAATCTCATGCTTTCTCTGTTACTGTTTAGAATCTCATGCTTTCTCTGTTACTGTTTACAATCTCATGCTTTCTCTGTTACTGTTTAGAATCTCATGCTTTCTCTGTTACTGTTTAGAATCTCATGCTTTCTCTGTTACTGTTTAGAATCTCATGCTTTCTCTGTTACTGTTTAGAATCTCATGCTTTCTCTGTTACTGTTTACAATCTCATGCTTTCTCTGTTACTGTTTAGAATCTCATGCTTTCTCTGTTACTGTTTACAATCTCATGCTTTCTCTGTTACTGTTTAGAATCTCATGCTTTCTCTGTTACTGTTTACAATCTCATGCTTTCTCTGTTACTGTTTAGAATCTCATGCTTTCTCTGTTACTGTTTACAATCTCATGCTTTCTCTGTTACTGTTTACAATCTCATGCTTTCTCTGTTACTGTTTAGAATCTCATGCTTTCTCTGTTACTGTTTAGAATCTCATGCTTTCTCTGTTACTGTTTAGAATCTCATGCTTTCTCTGTTACTGTTTAGAATCTCATGCTTTCTCTGTTACTGTTTAGAATCTCATGCTTTCTCTGTTACTGTTTAGAATCTCATGCTTTCTCTGTTACTGTTTAGAATCTCATGCTTTCTCTGTTACTGTTTACAATCTCATGCTTTCTCTGTTACTGTTTACAATCTCATGCTTTCTCTGTTACTGTTTAGAATCTCATGCTTTCTCTGTTACTGTTTACAATCTCATGCTTTCTCTGTTACTGTTTAGAATCTCATGCTTTCTCTGTTACTGTTTAGAATCTCATGCTTTCTCTGTTACTGTTTAGAATCTCATGCTTTCTCTGTTACTGTTTACAATCTCATGCTTTCTCTGTTACTGTTTAGAATCTCATGCTTTCTCTGTTACTGTTTAGAATCTCATGCTTTCTCTGTTACTGTTTACAATCTCATGCTTTCTCTGTTACTGTTTAGAATCTCATGCTTTCTCTGTTACTGTTTACAATCTCATGCTTTCTCTGTTACTGTTTACAATCTCATGCTTTCTCTGTTACTGTTTACAATCTCATGCTTTCTCTGTTACTGTTTACAATCTCATGCTTTCTCTGTTACTGTTTACAATCTCATGCTTTCTCTGTTACTGTTTACAATCTCATGCTTTCTCTGTTACTGTTTAGAATCTCATGCTTTCTCTGTTACTGTTTACAATCTCATGCTTTCTCTGTTACTGTTTAGAATCTCATGCTTTCTCTGTTACTGTTTAGAATCTCATGCTTTCTCTGTTACTGTTTAGAATCTCATGCTTTCTCTGTTACTGTTTAGAATCTCATGCTTTCTCTGTTACTGTTTAGAATCTCATGCTTTCTCTGTTACTGTTTAGAATCTCATGCTTTCTCTGTTACTGTTTAGAATCTCATGCTTTCTCTGTTACTGTTTACAATCTCATGCTTTCTCTGTTACTGTTTAGAATCTCATGCTTTCTCTGTTACTGTTTAGAATCTCATGCTTTCTCTGTTACTGTTTAGAATCTCATGCTTTCTCTGTTACTGTTTAGAATCTCATGCTTTCTCTGTTACTGTTTAGAATCTCATGCTTTCTCTGTTACTGTTTAGAATCTCATGCTTTCTCTGTTACTGTTTAGAATCTCATGCTTTCTCTGTTACTGTTTACAATCTCATGCTTTCTCTGTTACTGTTTAGAATCTCATGCTTTCTCTGTTACTGTTTAGAATCTCATGCTTTCTCTGTTACTGTTTAGAATCTCATGCTTTCTCTGTTACTGTTTACAATCTCATGCTTTCTCTGTTACTGTTTACAATCTCATGCTTTCTCTGTTACTGTTTAGAATCTCATGCTTTCTCTGTTACTGTTTACAATCTCATGCTTTCTCTGTTACTGTTTACAATCTCATGCTTTCTCTGTTACTGTTTACAATCTCATGCTTTCTCTGTTACTGTTTAGAATCTCATGCTTTCTCTGTTACTGTTTAGAATCTCATGCTTTCTCTGTTACTGTTTAGAATCTCATGCTTTCTCTGTTACTGTTTAGAATCTCATGCTTTCTCTGTTACTGTTTACAATCTCATGCTTTCTCTGTTACTGTTTAGAATCTCATGCTTTCTCTGTTACTGTTTAGAATCTCATGCTTTCTCTGTTACTGTTTAGAATCTCATGCTTTCTCTGTTACTGTTTAGAATCTCATGCTTTCTCTGTTACTGTTTACAATCTCATGCTTTCTCTGTTACTGTTTAGAATCTCATGCTTTCTCTGTTACTGTTTAGAATCTCATGCTTTCTCTGTTACTGTTTACAATCTCATGCTTTCTCTGTTACTGTTTAGAATCTCATGCTTTCTCTGTTACTGTTTAGAATCTCATGCTTTCTCTGTTACTGTTTAGAATCTCATGCTTTCTCTGTTACTGTTTAGAATCTCATGCTTTCTCTGTTACTGTTTAGAATCTCATGCTTTCTCTGTTACTGTTTACAATCTCATGCTTTCTCTGTTACTGTTTACAATCTCATGCTTTCTCTGTTACTGTTTACAATCTCATGCTTTCTCTGTTACTGTTTACAATCTCATGCTTTCTCTGTTACTGTTTAGAATCTCATGCTTTCTCTGTTACTGTTTACAATCTCATGCTTTCTCTGTTACTGTTTAGAATCTCATGCTTTCTCTGTTACTGTTTACAATCTCATGCTTTCTCTGTTACTGTTTAGAATCTCATGCTTTCTCTGTTACTGTTTAGAATCTCATGCTTTCTCTGTTACTGTTTAGAATCTCATGCTTTCTCTGTTACTGTTTAGAATCTCATGCTTTCTCTGTTACTGTTTACAATCTCATG
Organism: Protopterus annectens; assembly: GCF_019279795.1. NCBI lineage: Eukaryota > Metazoa > Chordata > Ceratodontiformes > Protopteridae > Protopterus > Protopterus annectens. The sequence continues at coordinate 1,893,276,657 of NC_056743.1, read as the reverse complement.
CTTTCTCTGTTACTGTTTACAATCTCATGCTTTCTCTGTTACTGTTTAGAATCTCATGCTTTCTCTGTTACTGTTTAGAATCTCATGCTTTCTCTGTTACTGTTTACAATCTCATGCTTTCTCTGTTACTGTTTACAATCTCATGCTTTCTCTGTTACTGTTTAGAATCTCATGCTTTCTCTGTTACTGTTTACAATCTCATGCTTTCTCTGTTACTGTTTAGAATCTCATGCTTTCTCTGTTACTGTTTAGAATCTCATGCTTTCTCTGTTACTGTTTAGAATCTCATGCTTTCTCTGTTACTGTTTAGAATCTCATGCTTTCTCTGTTACTGTTTAGAATCTCATGCTTTCTCTGTTACTGTTTAGAATCTCATGCTTTCTCTGTTACTGTTTACAATCTCATGCTTTCTCTGTTACTGTTTAGAATCTCATGCTTTCTCTGTTACTGTTTACAATCTCATGCTTTCTCTGTTACTGTTTACAATCTCATGCTTTCTCTGTTACTGTTTAGAATCTCATGCTTTCTCTGTTACTGTTTAGAATCTCATGCTTTCTCTGTTACTGTTTAGAATCTCATGCTTTCTCTGTTACTGTTTACAATCTCATGCTTTCTCTGTTACTGTTTAGAATCTCATGCTTTCTCTGTTACTGTTTAGAATCTCATGCTTTCTCTGTTACTGTTTAGAATCTCATGCTTTCTCTGTTACTGTTTAGAATCTCATGCTTTCTCTGTTACTGTTTACAATCTCATGCTTTCTCTGTTACTGTTTAGAATCTCATGCTTTCTCTGTTACTGTTTAGAATCTCATGCTTTCTCTGTTACTGTTTACAATCTCATGCTTTCTCTGTTACTGTTTACAATCTCATGCTTTCTCTGTTACTGTTTACAATCTCATGCTTTCTCTGTTACTGTTTAGAATCTCATGCTTTCTCTGTTACTGTTTACAATCTCATGCTTTCTCTGTTACTGTTTACAATCTCATGCTTTCTCTGTTACTGTTTAGAATCTCATGCTTTCTCTGTTACTGTTTACAATCTCATGCTTTCTCTGTTACTGTTTAGAATCTCATGCTTTCTCTGTTACTGTTTAGAATCTCATGCTTTCTCTGTTACTGTTTAGAATCTCATGCTTTCTCTGTTACTGTTTAGAATCTCATGCTTTCTCTGTTACTGTTTAGAATCTCATGCTTTCTCTGTTACTGTTTAGAATCTCATGCTTTCTCTGTTACTGTTTACAATCTCATGCTTTCTCTGTTACTGTTTAGAATCTCATGCTTTCTCTGTTACTGTTTAGAATCTCATGCTTTCTCTGTTACTGTTTACAATCTCATGCTTTCTCTGTTACTGTTTACAATCTCATGCTTTCTCTGTTACTGTTTACAATCTCATGCTTTCTCTGTTACTGTTTACAATCTCATGCTTTCTCTGTTACTGTTTAGAATCTCATGCTTTCTCTGTTACTGTTTACAATCTCATGCTTTCTCTGTTACTGTTTAGAATCTCATGCTTTCTCTGTTACTGTTTAGAATCTCATGCTTTCTCTGTTACTGTTTACAATCTCATGCTTTCTCTGTTACTGTTTACAATCTCATGCTTTCTCTGTTACTGTTTAGAATCTCATGCTTTCTCTGTTACTGTTTAGAATCTCATGCTTTCTCTGTTACTGTTTACAATCTCATGCTTTCTCTGTTACTGTTTAGAATCTCATGCTTTCTCTGTTACTGTTTAGAATCTCATGCTTTCTCTGTTACTGTTTAGAATCTCATGCTTTCTCTGTTACTGTTTACAATCTCATGCTTTCTCTGTTACTGTTTAGAATCTCATGCTTTCTCTGTTACTGTTTAGAATCTCATGCTTTCTCTGTTACTGTTTACAATCTCATGCTTTCTCTGTTACTGTTTACAATCTCATGCTTTCTCTGTTACTGTTTAGAATCTCATGCTTTCTCTGTTACTGTTTACAATCTCATGCTTTCTCTGTTACTGTTTAGAATCTCATGCTTTCTCTGTTACTGTTTACAATCTCATGCTTTCTCTGTTACTGTTTACAATCTCATGCTTTCTCTGTTACTGTTTACAATCTCATGCTTTCTCTGTTACTGTTTACAATCTCATGCTTTCTCTGTTACTGTTTACAATCTCATGCTTTCTCTGTTACTGTTTACAATCTCATGCTTTCTCTGTTACTGTTTACAATCTCATGCTTTCTCTGTTACTGTTTAGAATCTCATGCTTTCTCTGTTACTGTTTAGAATCTCATGCTTTCTCTGTTACTGTTTAGAATCTCATGCTTTCTCTGTTACTGTTTAGAATCTCATGCTTTCTCTGTTACTGTTTACAATCTCATGCTTTCTCTGTTACTGTTTAGAATCTCATGCTTTCTCTGTTACTGTTTAGAATCTCATGCTTTCTCTGTTACTGTTTACAATCTCATGCTTTCTTTGTTACTGTTAAATTCTCATGCTTTCTTTGTTACTGTTTTGAATCTCATGCTTTCTCTGTTACTGTTTAGAATCTCATGCTTTCTCTGTTACTGTTTACAATCTCATGCTTTCTCTGTTACTGTTTAGAATCTCATGCTTTCTCTGTTACTGTTTAGAATCTCATGCTTTCTCTGTTACTGTTTAGAATCTCATGCTTTCTCTGTTACTGTTTACAATCCCATGCTTTCTCTGTTACTGTTTAGAATCTCATGCTTTCTCTGTTACTGTTTAGAATCTCATGCTTTCTCTGTTACTGTTTAGAATCTCATGCTTTCTCTGTTACTGTTTGCAATCTCATGCTTTCTCTGTTACTGTTTAGAATCTCATGCTTTCTCTGTTACTGTTTATAATCCCATGCTTTCTCTGTTACTGTTTAAAATCTCATGCTTTCTCTGTTACTGTTTAGAATCTCATGCTTTCTCTGTTACTGTTTAGAATCTCATGCTTTCTCTGTTACTGTTTACAATCTCATGCTTTCTCTGTTACTGTTTAGAATCTCATGCTTTCTCTGTTACTGTTTACAATCTCATGCTTTCTCTGTTACTGTTTATAATCCCATGCTTTCTCTGTTACTGTTTAAAATCTCATGCTTTCTCTGTTACTGTTTAGAATCTCATGCTTTCTCTGTTACTGTTTAAAATCCCATGCTTTCTCTGTTACTGTTTACAATCTCATGCTTTCTCTGTTACTGTTTAGAATCTCATGCTTTCTCTGTTACTGTTTACAATCTCATGCTTTCTCTGTTACTGTTTGCAATCTCATGCTTTCTCTGTTACTGTTTAGAATCTCATGCTTTCTCTGTTACTGTTTACAATCTCATGCTTTCTCTGTTACTGTTTACAATCTCATGCTTTCTCTGTTACTGTTTAGAATCTCATGCTTTCTCTGTTACTGTTTACAATCTCATGCTTTCTCTGTTACTGTTTAGAATCTCATGCTTTCTCTGTTACTGTTTAGAATCTCATGCTTTCTCTGTTACTGTTTACAATCTCATGCTTTCTCTGTTACTGTTTAGAATCTCATGCTTTCTCTGTTACTGTTTACAATCTCATGCTTTCTCTGTTACTGTTTAGAATTTCATGCTTTCTCTGTTACTGTTTACAATCTCATGCTTTCTCTGTTACTGTTTACAATCTCATGCTTTCTCTGTTACTGTTTACAATCTCATGCTTTCTCTGTTACTGTTTACAATCTCATGCTTTCTCTGTTACTGTTTACAATATCATGCTTTCTCTGTTACTGTTTACAGTCTCATGCTTTCTCTGTTACTGTTTACAATCTCATGCTTTCTCTGTTACTGTTTACAATCTCATGCTTTCTTTGTTGCTGTTTAGATTCTCATGCTTTCTCTGTCACTGTTATGAATCTCATGCTTTCTCTGTTACTGTTTTGAATCCCATGCTTTCTCTGTTACTGTTTAGAATCTCATGCTTTCTCTGTTACTGTTTAGAATCCCATGCTTTCTCTGTTACTGTTTACAATCTCATGCTTTCTCTGTTACTGTTTAGAATCTCATGCTTTCTCTGTTACTGTTTAGAATCTCATGCTTTCTTTGTTACTGTTTAGAATCTCATGCTTTCTCTGTTACTGTTCAGAATCTCATGCTTTGTCTGTTACTGTTTACAATCTCATGCTTTCTCTGTTATTGTTTAGAATCCCATGCTTTCTCTGTTACTGTATAGAATCTCCTGCTTTCTCTGTTACATTTAGAATCTCATGTTTTCTCTCTTACAGTTTAAAATCTCATGTTTTCTCTGTTACTGTTCAGAATCTCATGGTTTCTCAGTTCCTTTTTAGAATCTCATGCTTTCTCTGTTACTGTTTAGAACCAGGAAACTACAGCTATAAGCTATTCTGACAGTATTATGTCTCCTAATCAGTGCCCCCTAGGCATCCTTGGGGCCCTTCTCTTCTGTGATCCCACCCCCCAGTAAATCTTTCTCCATGACACTTAGCCAAAAAGCTATCCTTCAAATAACAGTACCCCTAGAATCCATATATATACTCCCGCAACACTTGCCTAATTGGAATTCTGGTGTTTTGTATGAATAGCATGGCTGCTATCTACATCAGTGACTTTCTTTAAGAAATTTACTAAATTAAGTAGACATAATATCTCTATGCGAAAGCCATGGCTGATCTTCAGAAAAGGCCACCACCAGCTGCAAGTTCTAACACAAGCTGCTACCACTAATGATACCCCTTTCTTATTCAGGGACAGGTCCTCTGCAGTGACTGTATACAGCCTATTGAATCACCACAGTGGGGTGTCTCTATGGCTGTTCTATGTGCTAAAGAGGCAATCCAGGACAATGGCCTTATTAGCTATGTTATCGTACCCTGAAATACCTATGGTCAATGATTAATCTTTCAGCTGTGTAAATTAGCATGGCTGGCTGTAAATGAACACAGCTGAAAAGCCGTGATCCTCATAGCAGTCAGTCGTTGAGACTGAGTAAAAGGTAAGATCACAAGTGTCTGCAGAGAATAGCGGTGAGAGAGTTTATGTGTGCCTGTGTGTGTGTGTGTGTGTGTGTGTGTGTGTGTGTGTGTGTGTGTGTGTGTGTGTGTGTGTGTGTGTGTGTGTGTGTGTGTGTGTGTGTGTGTGTGTGTGTGTGTGTGTGTGTGTGTGTGTGTGTGTGTGTGTGTGTGTGTGTGTGTGTGTGTGTGTGTGTGTGTGTGTGTGTGTGTGTGTGTGTGTGTGTGTGTGTGTGTGTGTGTGTGTGCCTGTGTGTATATGTATCTCTACCTATAGTGGATATAAAAAGTGTAACCACCCCTGTTAAAATGCAGGTTTTTGTGATATAAAAAAAACCTACAATAAGCTGGTTGCATACTTTGTTGAACCACCTTTTGATTTAATTACAGCATTCAGTCTTCTTGAGCACACACCTGCCATCAATTAAAGAGACACTGATTAATGCCAAATAAAGTTTAGCTGTCCTAGTAGGATTTTCCTGACATTTACTCAGTTGCCTGCTACAGCAAAAGCCATGGTTTGCAGAGACCTTACAAAGCATCAAAGGGATCTCATTATTGAAAAGTATTATTCAGGAGAAGGGTACAAAAACAATTTCTACCGCATTGGATTTGCCATGGAACACAGTGAAGCTAGTCACCAAAAAGTGGAAAAAATATGGGACAACAGTGACATTGCAAAGAAATGGCTGTCCCCCCAAAATTGATGAAAAGACAAGACAAAAACTGGTCAGGGAGGCTGCCAAGAGACCTAAAGCAGCACTGAAGGAGCTGCAGGAATTTCTGCAAGTGCTGGTTGTGTACTACATGTGACAACAATCTCCTGTATTCTCCATATGTCTGGACTATGGGCTAGGGTTGCAAGACGGAAGCCTTTTCTTACACAGAAAAACATCCAGCCCTGGATAAAAGTTGCAAAACAATACATTAAGTCTCCCAAAATTATATGGGGAAATGTGTTGTGGTCTGATGAGACCAAGGTTGAACTTTTTGTTCACAATTCCAAAAGGTATGTTTGGTGCAAAAACAACACTTTGCATCACCAAAAGAATGCCATCCCCTGATCCTGGGAACTTTCACCCTATTAGCCTGACAAGCCTGGTCTGCAAGTCCATGGAGCGTTATCATCATGGAATTCATAAACAAAGACATTGGTAACCTCCAAACTCTGGACCCCACCCAGTTCGCGTTTGTGAAAGGCAGATCATGCCTCCTGAACCTGGTCGACTTCTTTGATGCAATAACCAAAACCGTAGACCTGGCCAAATCTTTTGACACCATCCCCACATTCTGGAATTATAGATAAACTCACTAAACTAGGTATAAATCCCTATGTCACAAGATGGGTTGCCAACTGGCTCACTGACAGAACCTACACTGTGAAAGTTGCAGACTCCAAATCTGACTTTAAATCAGTGACAAGTGGAGTACCATAGGGATCAGTCCTGGGACCTCTCCTGTTTGGTATCTACTTCTCTGAAGTACAGGCTAAAATAGAAGGCCTCTGGCTAACAAAGTTCGCAGATGACTGCGAACTAGGAGCCATAGTCGAGTCCCCAAATGATGTGGACATTCTACAGAAGGGCCTCACTGAGACAGATGCCTGGTGTCAGAGCCATGGCCTCAAGCTCAATGCCAAAAAGTGCAGTGTCATCCCCTTTGGTAAAAACTCTGTACCCATGAACTACCACATAGGGGGCAGTCCTCTTAGCACCGAATGCGTGATAAGAGACCTTGAGACACAGGTGGACAGTAGTCTCTCCTTTGATAATCACATCACCACAGTAGTCAGGAAATCCTTCTACATGGCACACCTCATCATAAAAGGGTTTTCATCCAGGAAAAAAGAGGTCATTGTTCCCCTCTACTCGACATTCATTAGACCCATTATAGAGTACAATGCCCCTTTTGGAATGTACCTCACAAGACATCTGCAGCAGCTGGAAAGGCCACAGAAGTACCTCACAAAGAGGATTACTGGCCTCAAACAAATGCCCTACACTGACCTCCTCAAAAAACTCCAGCTTTACTCCATTACATATCGCCTACTCCAAGGTGATGTCTGCTTAGCATATAAAGCTATGTCAAACCCAGAGCTGTTGGACATGCTACACCTAAAGAAATCCCAATCCCTCTGAGCTACACACTCTAGGGACCTAAACCTTGTCACCACAATAAACAGGACATGCCAGAGGGATAGATTCCTGTCCCAGAGGCTCCCCATACTCTGGAACAAACTACCTATCTATATCAAACAAAGTTCCTCATTAACACTCTTCAAGAAAAATCTTGATGAGTGGATGGGAAATAAGAAATACACCCCGGGGATCACTTCTATTGCTCTGCTTGACAGTGGCACAGGAAAATAACTTTCTTGGGCTGGCATAAGCCAGAGAACTTTGTTGGCTAGGCTTACTTAGGACCTTGGGCCAATAGCCTAGTATCTACATATGAACCTATGAACCTATGAAGCATGGTGGTGGCAGTATCATGCTTAGGGGTTCCTTTTCTTCAGCTGTAACTGGGACTTTAGTCAAGGTGGATGGAATTATGAACAGTTCCAAATCCCAGTCACTTTTAGCCCAAAACCTTCAGGTGTCTGCTAAAAGTTGAAGATAAAGAGGAATTTCACCTTTCAACACAACAATGACTCCAAGCATACATCCAAATCAACAAAAGAATGTCTTCACCAGAAGAAAATTAAAGTTTTGGAATGGCCCAGCCAGATCCCAGACCTAAATCCAATAGAAAATCTGAGGAGTGACCTGAAGATGGCTGTGCACAAGAGATGCCCTCTCAATCTGACAGATTTTGTGCACTTTTGCAAAGAAGAGTGAGCAAATATTGTCAAGTCAAGATGTGCCATGCTGATAAACTCCTACTCAAGAAGACTGAATACTGTAATTAAACCGAAAGGTGCTTCAACAAAGTAATAGTTTAAGGGTGTGCACATTTATGCAATCAGCTTATTGTACTTTTTTATTTTTTTATATTTTTCCCCTGACAGATTTGTTTGTTTTTCAATTGAATTGTACAGATGACAGGTCACATTAAAGGTGGAAAAAGTTTTGAAATGATTTATTGTGGTCTAATTTTTTATATCCCAAAAGCTGGCATTTTAACAGGGGTGTGTTCACTCCTTATATTCACTGAAGGTGTTTGCAGTAGTAAGGTTAGTTAGGGGATAGCTAGAGTAGATGTATGTACATGTAGGAGTAGCTGCCATAATGTAATCTCCACTAGACTAATAACTCAAGACGCTAAACTAGTCTTTTAAATATTATTAAGTCAAAAGCAGGTTTTGAGATACAGAACCTTTTCTTAACAATAAGAAGTATGGACACAGAACACTAGGCATCAAAACACTCTTTAAACCTTACCTCAAGTCACTTAAAACGTTACTAGAGCAACATGTTCTGTAGTACAAAGTATGTTTTGAACAACAAGAAGTGTTATCCTAAGTCACTTGAAAAGTTAATAGAACAACAGGTTTTACAGTGTGAAGCATGTTCTGAACAATAACAGTATGGGAAGGCACTAGACACCAGAGATACTCTTTACATATTACTCTGAGTCACAAAAAAAAAGTTAATAGTGGCAACAGGTTTTGCATGACAAAGCATATTCTGAATGATAGCAACTTAGGAACTCTAATGTCTGGTACTACTAACTGTCTGTAATGGTCAATCACTTACATAGCACTGGGCAGGAATAAGAGGCAAAAACAGGGGTGTTCTCTAAGGTCAGTGAAAACTGAGAGGTATGGAGCTGTGGGGGAGCTGAAACACCCCTCAATAACTGTGCTTAACACATCTCGGCAGAGCTGTGAGAAGCACTAGATGACACAAAGGAGACTTACTATATATTACTATAAGTCACATAAAAAGTTATTAGAGTAACAAGGGCAACACCACCATGCACTTTCTGAACAATTAACAGGTGCAGCATAAATGTGCACTTTCTGAACAATCAACAAGTGCAGCATCACCATGCACTTTCTGAACAATCAACAGGTGCAGCATCACCATGCACCTTCTGAACAATCACAGGTGCAGCCTCACTGTGCACTTTCTGAACAATCAACAGGCACAGCATCACCGTGCACTTTCTAAACAATCAACAGGTGCAACATCACCATGCACGTTATGAAGAATCAACACGTGCAGCATCATTGTGCACTTTATGAACAATCAACAGGTGCAGCATCACCATACAACTTATGAACAATCAACAGGTGCAGCATCACCATGCACTTTCTGAGCAATCAATAGGTGCAGTATCACCGTGCACTTTGTGAACAATCAACAGGTGCAGCCTCACCATGCACTTTCTGAAAAATCAACACATGCAGCATCATCTTGCACTTTATGAACAATCAACAGGTGCAGCATAACCATGCACATTCTGAACAATCAACAGGTGCAGCATCATCATGCACCTTCTGAACAATCAACAGGTACAGCATCACCATGCACATTCTGAACAATCAACAGGTGCAGCCTCACCGTGCACTTTCTGAACAATAAATCAGGTGCAGCATAACCCAGTACTTTCTGAACAATCAACAGGCCCAGCATCAACATGCACCTTCTGAACAATCAACAAGTGCAGCATCACCATGCACTTTCTGAGCAATTAACAGGTGCAGCCTCACCATGCACTTTCTGAGCAATTAACAGGTGCAGCATCACCGTGCACTTTCTGAACAATCAACAGATGCAGTATTACTGTGCACCATCTGAACAATCAACAGGTGCACCATCACTGTGTAATTTCTGAATAATCAACAGGTACAGCATCACTGTTCACCTTCTGAACAATCAACACATGCAGCATCATCTTGCACTTTATGAACAATCATCAGGTGCAGCATCACTGTGCACCTTCTGAACAAGGTGCAGCATCGATGTGCACTTTCTGAGAAATCAACAAGTGCAGTCTCACCATGCACCTTCTGAACAATCAACAGGTGCAGCATCACTATGCACATTTTGAGCAATCAACAGGTGCAGCCTCACGATGCACTTTCTGAACAATCAATAGGTGCAGCATCACCATGCACCTTCAGAACAATCAACAAGTGCAGCATCACCATGCACTTTCTGAGCAATTAACAGGTGTAGCTTCATTGTGCACTTTCTGAACAATCAACAGGTGCAGCATCACCATGCACTTTCTGAACAATTAACAGGTGCAGCATCACCGTGCACTTTCTGAACAATCAACAGGTGCAGCCTCACCGTGCACTTTCTGAACAATCAACAGGTGCAGTATCACCTTGCACTTTCTGAGCAGTCAACAGGCGCAGCATCACCATGTACTTTCTGAGCAAATAACAGGTGCAGCCTCACTGTGCACTTTCTGAACAACCAACAGGTGCAGTATCACTTTTCACTTTCTGAGCAATCAACAGCCGTAGCATCACTGTGCACTTTTTGAGCAAATAACAGGTGCAGCCTCACCGTGCACTTTCTGAGCAATAAGATAAATTAATTTCAAATGTCTGGCCTTACTGACTGAATGTTAGGATTCATGATTAAAAAGGAACAGGAACAACTTAGAGACAGCATCAGAGATGATCTGTAAACCCAGGGACAGCTGTGACATATGGGTGGCTGGGTCTTTAAATGTGTGCATCTGGACAAATGAATGCAGGGTGCCTGTGCCAAAATGATAAATGGTCCTCCAGTGGTAATTGCTGCAGGAAACTACTGATTAGAAGTAGCAGTAACACTGCCTAATTCAGATACATGCAAATTAGCTGATAATGAGGACTTTCCACATTGTAGCAAAACATGTCTTGAATTATATTTTCATGACTGCGTTAGCCCACCTACAGTGGGGTTCTTTCTGAATATCAGTCCATGTTATTGTGGGTTTAGAGCAATATTTTTATATGAGAACTTATGAAATAAGAAATAATATGTTCCATAACCTTACAAAATAAGCTAGATAGGCAGATGGGCTTATGAGGTTAGCCTCCCTTAATTTAGTGGCATAAAAATAGCCATCCTCCATAATTCATAGAAATATCCTGAAGCTATGCATAAGATGAGCATTTAATCATCCAACTCCAGCTTATATGTGTTTTCTGAGGTCTGTTTTCTGTACCAAACATGACTGTTTAACTAACATCAATATAATCCTTAACACTAGCAGCTCTTGCAATAAATATAGAGGTAGAACCGTAAAACATACAAAATTATCCTGTGAAATGAATCCTAACAAACAAGTCAGTGAAGTTGAAGCTAATATACAAAGCAATAACAGTATTTAGATCTCCTAGGACATTTCTGTGTGCATTTCTATCAATGTCCTGTCATTATAAATAACTACAGGACTTACTATGGCATTCTGGCACATGAATCAAAAACTATTTAATCTGTTGTAAGTAAATGCAAGAGAGTACCTCAGGGAACTATAGAATAGCAAGTGTCCACTATTCCACTATCCCTTATCAAGGAATGAGCCCGAATTCCATCAATAATGGTTTTGATTGTTAGAAGGCTTTTCACAAGCCAACAGCCAACTAGTGATCTTTGGTCAGTTCATGGCCTACTGCCTTTACCTGAAGCTGCCATTCTGGCATTCTTTTTCCTTCAGGTAAGTGAACTCATGACCATGTAATGCATACAAGGAAGAGAAGGCCCAGTGTACCCACTTTACCCAGCACACAAACCTCCATCCTTACTCGCGCATCATACTTAGAGGCTAGGGATTTCCATTTTCCGTCTGCGACAGTGATAGACCCCTTTATACCCACTGACAAATGCCACCTTCATTCTTTGACAAATTCTGCTTCAGAGAACCCATTGTCCTAATCAGACCATCTGGCTCTTAGTTATTCTTCCATCCATGCAGAATTAGATTAAGAGCATCCAGATATCTCTATGCTATGTGTTACATATCAGGATTGTTCCTGTACAATATTCCCCTTATGCATTTTCTTAGCTTTATTCATTGCCTTAAAGCACACATGATATTGGCCATTAAGTGAACCTTCACCTTTGCCACTATATAATGATATATGCCATTTTAGAAAGCTACTGGGATTTGAGTTTTGGTGGGCCAATCTCCATAGTGGTAACACGGTCCAGACTTTCAGTTACCCACCTTTGTACTATGCCTCCCTTCCTTATGTGTAAAACTTTATTACCTCTTCCCACTTTCTCCTCCAGTGAATCAGTCCTTGGCAGCTTACATGATATGCCTGAGGTCTGAGCTGATAAGACAAGCTGCATTACAGCTCCATCTTGCCTTATGTTGCAAATGGCTGGAAAGAGTTGGAATACCACTGAAAAAGAGTTGGATCAGTCATAGCTTTCATTGTCCAGTCACAAGCCTTTTCAAAGTGTACCTGTTTATTACCCACTCTTTCAATCAAAGGTACAGCATTTTGCAATAAAATGGCTTCCTATGATCCTATACCATAAATTCACCCCAGGGTTCCACCTGTGTCCCTCTTGGATAAAGACAATAGGTGCTCATTGTGGAAATAAGGGTAGAACTTGGCTAGGATTGTAAGGGCCCTAGGGCCATTAGCCTAGCAACTTCCTATGTTTCTACAATCCTGTGATCCTTGGTTTAACACTCTGTGAGGTCAGCTTCACAACCATGAGAGTATCATTAATACATAAGTTTCATATGGACTCATCCTTTATATATTATATATCTAATGTTTCCAGAAAATTAATAAGATTGGGGTTTTCTACTCCCTCTTCTTTTGAATAACTAAAAATCTCCCATGTTATTCATTGCCAAGGTAGGTCCACTAAGTACACAGCGCCCTTTCAAGGGCAACACAGGAACAGATGTTTGTTTAATGCCTTCCTTAAGGTCACTCAGTAAACAAATGATGGCTAAGGGAATCACCTCCTGTTTCACAGGAACCACAGCTCATAGCCTTAACTCTCCCCACCAACTGCTGCATGTTCATTCTTCATGTTCTCTTTGTACTCCTGGAGTGACTCAGACATGTTAAGTTTGTGCAACTTTCTGTCCTACAATTTAACTCCTTCCTTTATTTCATATATCTGATTATTAATAGCTATAACATGTATTTTTACTCATCTGTTTCACCAGATATACCAGCCACTATCCAGTTTACCATTTTGCAATTCATTGTAATGTCCATCAATTTCTGCAAGATCTTGCCCAAGTCTTCCTTCATCTCAGCCATTGTAGAACAGCTTTTAATATAGCCCAGATCTTCCTGCAAGTTAGTGGAGTGCTAACAAATCTGTGTAAACTCCTCCTCCCACTCCACAATTAATTAAGAAAACAAAAGGGTATTTATTTGCCACAACACAAAACCTCAACCTGCCATACTGTTCAAGCTCCACAACAAACCACAGACAGTACTAAAAAGTGCTATGCGAATATAGTACAAAGAGTTTCTGGCAGCAAAACTGAATGACGTATCTCATAATTTGTGACACTCGAGAGCTGTACACTCTGCATTCAGTGCAATTACTGTCAGAAATATCTGCTTTGGACAAGTGCCTTGGAGGTCTTCTCAAGCACTTTACTTCCTCAGTATGAAGAACAAATTATCTCTGTTGCTCACAAACGTCTTCACAATTGTTCCTTCTTGCTTATCTTCTGTGGGACCTTCTTGCATTCTCACTCTGTCCCCTTACTCTTCTTCAATAAAATACTTGGACTTTTTTGTTTCAGTCTGTTAGAACAAAACTAACATTTTCATGATGAAGTAGAGAAATAAAAAAAGACTTCAACTCTTAAATCTATGACCCATCAATAGCTCAAATGGTGAAAGGTGTACATCTCACAGAGGAGCATATTCCAATAATACAGCAAACCTAAATGCATGTTTACCTAATAATTACTATCAATGCTCTTTGATTTCCATGTGAGATTTTATATAGCCTCACCATCCTATTGGTTTGTGGACTGCCAATAGCTGGGATTACAGGTCACATGTTGAAAAAGCCATTTTTCTCAAAACTACTTGGGTTGCATGATCGTGTCTTGTGGACCATTATTGGATCTTGCCACATTTGGAATCCCATTTATTGAAATTATCAGTTTAAGTGCATTAATAATACCAAGTCCAAGACCATACTTGTACATATCTTGTGTTTGTATTCTTGAATCTCAAACAAATTTGTTCCTACTTTATTGTAAGTTCTTCCTGGAATCAAATAAGTAATAATATATTTTATTGGATTATTATTGTGGTAAGCTTTACACAGTGCCACAACATGGTCTCTATTCATATCGACATTCCTGGGCCACAATAATGTATAACAAGTTCTTTCTGTACAAGAGAGAGGTGGCGAAGGCTAAGGATAAGGCATATAGAGAGTTGTATGAGAGATTGGACACTAAAGAGGGAGAAAAGGACCTGTACTGATTGGCTAGACAGAGGGACAGAGCTGGGAAAGATGTGCAGCAGATAAGGGTGATAAAGGATAGTGAGGGAAATGTACTCACAAGTGAGGAGAGTGTGTTGAGGAGATGGAAAGAGGACTTTGAAGGGCTGATGAATGAAGAGAATGAGAGAGAGAGAAGGTTGGATGATGTGGGGATAGTGAATCAGGAAGTGAAGCAGATTAGCAAGAAGGAAGTAAGGAGAGCTATGAAGAGGATGAAGACTGGAAAGGATGTTGGCCCAGATGACATCCCAGTGGAAGCATGGAGGTGCTTAGGAGAAATGGCAGTGGAATTTTTAACCAGATTGTTTAATGAAATTTTGGAAAGTCAGAGGATGCCTGAGGAGTGGAGAAAAAAGTGTTTTGGTACCTATCTTTAAGAATAAGGGTGATGTGCAGAGCTGCAGTAACTACAGAGGGATAAAATTGATCAGTCACAGCTTGAAGTTATGGGAAAGAGTAGTGGAAGCTAGGTTAAGAAGGAAGGTGATGATTAGTGATCAGCAGTATGGTTTCATGCCTGGAAAGAGCACTACAGATGCAATATTTGCTCTGAGAGTGTTGTTGGAGAAATACAGAGAAGGTCAGAAGGAGTTGCAATGTGTCTTTGTGGACTTAGAGAAAGCATATGACAGGGTGCCTAGAGGGGAGTTGTGGTATTGTATGAGGAAGTCTGGAGTGTCAGAGAAGTATGTAAGAGTGGTACAGGATATGTACAAGGGTAGTGTGACATTGGTGTGGACTGCGGTGGGAGTGACAGATACGTTTAAGGTGGAGGTGGGATTACATCAAGGATCAGCTCTGAGCCCTTTCTTATTTGCAGTGGTATTGGACAGGTTGACAGATGAGATTAGACAGGAGGCCCCGTGGACTATGATGTTTGCAGATGACATTGTGATATGTAGTGAGAGTAGGGACCAGGTTGAGAAGACCCTGGAGAGATGAAGATATGCTTTAGAGAGGAGAGGAATGAAAGTCAGCAGGGCTAAGACAGAATATATGTGTGTGATTGAGAGGGAGGATAGAGGAATAGTGAGGATGCAGGGAGTAGAGGTGGTGAAGGTGGATGAGTTTAAGTACTTGGGATCAACAGTTCAGAGTAATGGTGAGTGTGGAAGAGAGGTGAAGAAGAAAATACAGGCAGGGTGGAATGGGTGGAGAAGAGTGCCAGGAGTGATTTGTGACAGACGGGTACCAATAAGAGTGAAAGGGAAGGTCTACAAGAGGGTAGTGAGACCAGCTATGTTATATGGGTTGGAGATGGTAGCATTGTTGAAAAGGCAGGAGTCAGAGCTGGATGTGGCAGAGTTAAAGATGTTAAGATTTGCACTGGGTGTGACTAGGATGGATAGGATTAGGAAACAGTATATTAGAGGGTCAGCTCAGGTTGGACAGTTTGGAGACAAAGCAAGAGAGGCGAGATTGCATTGGTTTGGACATGTGCTGAGGAGGGATGCTGGGTATATTGGGAAAAGGATGCTAAGGATGGAGTTGCTAGGTAACAGGAAAAGAGGAAGGCCTAAGATGAGGTTTATGGATGTGGTGAGAGAGACATGCAGGTGGTTGGTGTGAAAGAGCAAGATGCAGAGGACAGGAAGAAATGGAAACAGATGATCTGCTGTGGCGACCCCTAATGGGAATGGTCAAAAGAAGATGATGAAGTTCTTTCTGTACAGTTCATATTTCTTAAGTATGACTCATTTTCTTACCATACTGTTACTCAATGGCTTAGACACTTATTATTTTATCTGCCTTAAATATCATAGCACGCATCATGCCACCAGTTTCTTTTCCTAGTGAGAAAAATGGCGGTATTTCAATTTTCACAACAAATATATTTTCAGTCACAATCACTTCTTGAATTTGCAGCTTCTCTCTATAGAGCTGTAAACACTTCAAGCTTCTTTTTACTGACAGGTGAACATGAAATTATCCCATTTATTTCCAGTTCCTCTCCAAGAAAATTGTGCTGATCATGCTTATATTAGAATTGCTCTATAACTACTAGAGACACATTTTCTCCTGGCTTATATGTCACAATGAAATCATTCTTCTATGATCTTAACAATATTCTCTGCAATCTCAGTTGTATCTTTTACAACAAAAAATATTAAGTATACTCTATAATTACATATGATCTGTCACAGTCACCACTTTTACCCTATAGATTTACTCTTGGAACATTTGATAACCATATCTGAAGGTAAACAGTTCCTTTTACATCTAAGCATAGTTTAATTGACAGCTAATAAATGACTGGACTTCTATGCAACTGATTTATCTTGGCAGAATTAGTGCATCTGCTACATCATGGCTGGCATCTACCTATAATAAGAATGACTTAGTCACAAAAATATTTCAGTGTGTGCATGTGCATGTATATGGGTGTGTATGTGGACAGTGTTGGTGCTTCAGTTACTAATTCTTTAAGCATTTAAAAGCTCTGGTCTTACCCTCTACTCTAGTACCACTCCACATCATGTTTCAGCAATTTCCTTAATGGCAAATGTATAACCAACATATTAGTAACAGACTTCAGAATATACTGTGTCAGTCCAAAAAATCTCAGAGCAACTTTTTTACTTTTGGGTGAGACATCTGTACAACTTCTCTTATCTTTCTCTAGATTGAAGCCATGAGCACTAATGCATGAGTTGTATATATCTCAGTTCTATGCTCAAATTTAAAATTTATTTTTATTTAGCATAAAGTTATTCTGTCTCAGACTCTACAGTAATTAAATCAGTCTTGTATCATGGTTTTCTTCAATCTGACCCCAGGTTAGTATGTTATCAGGGTAGCCATGACTGTTTACTTGTCAGAAACAAGTATGTATGCTTTGTTATATGGTGTATGGCTGTTATTGATATATCGTAGAAACAGTAGCAACTAGATAACACAGTCCAGATGGATGTACACCAGAACACACTGCTCATACACCAGGATAGGAAAAGTAAAATTTAATAAATCCACCCAATATAAAAGTACTTTTATATTGTGTGGATTTATTAAATTTTACTTTTCCTATCCTGGTGTATGAGCAGTGTGTTCTGGTGTACATCCATCTGGACTGTGTTATTGATATATACTATTATTGTGTCTCAAGTTATTGATAATAGAATATGCATGTAGAGCAGTGGCTGCATGTTCACTGCTGATGCCTTGTGGGTTGGCGCTTGGCAGTAAGTTACTGTTTTCAGATTCTGTCCTGTACTGTGACAGTCATCACCGATGATACAGCAGTGAAACTGTGTGTGTGTGTGTGCAGTCTTATAGGTTCATAGGTTCATAGGTTCATACTAGGCTATCTGCCCTAGGGCATTTATAAGCCTAGCCAGAGTGTGTGTGGCTTTCACCATCCCTTAGGATGAGAATACTATACCCATTAGTTTGCTGTGCCTCTCCAGCAGTGACACAGAGATGATTCCTGGGATAAACCTATGATCTCCTATCCACTCGTCAAGATTTCTCTTGAACAGAGTCAGTGAGGGGCTCTGCCTCACATGGACTGGGATTCAGTTCCATAGTGTAGGGAGTCTCTGGGTGATGAATCTGTCCCTCCAGCACGTCCTATTTATATCCGTGCTGAGGTTTAAGTCTCTTGCTCTCGTGGCTCTGGTGGATTTGGATTTTTTGAGGTGGAGCATGTCCATTAATTCCGGGTTGGACATGGCCTTGTATGTCAGGCACAGATCACCTCTGAGCAGATGGTATGCGACTGAATAGAGCTGGAGTTTCTTCAGTTGGGCAACGTATGACATATGTTTGAGCCCCTTTATCCTTTTGGTGAGGAACTTTTGGGGTCTTTCCAACTGCTGCAGGTGTCGGGTAAGGTACATTCTGAATGGGGCGTTGTACTCAATCATTGGTCTGATAAGTGAAGAGTACAGGGGTACAATGACCTCTCCTGATCTGGATGTGAATCCCTTCATGATCAGGTGGGCAATGTAGAAGGTCTTCCTAACCACTTTGGCAATGTGAGTGTCAAAAGAGAGGTTACTGTCAACTTGGGTCCCCAGGTCCCTGATAACTTCTTCCGTGTTTAATGGATTACCACCTATGTGGTAATTAGGGGTTACCTTGTTTTTCCAAAAGGGTATGACTATACATTTTTTGGCATTTAGCTTAAGGCCATGGCTCTGGCACCAGTTATCCATTTCTATGAGACCTCTCTGGAGGATGTCTGTGTCTGATGGAGTGTCAATTATGGTGCCCAGTTTGCAGTCATCTGCAAATTTTGTCAGCCACAATCCCCCTATGTTTGCCTGCACTTCAGAAAAATAAATGCTGAACAAGAGGGGGCCCAGGACTGATCCCTGTGGGACACCGCTCGTGACCGGCTTTGAGTCTGACATGGCACCAGCAACTCTAACCCTGTGGGTTCTGTCCTTGAGCCAATTTGCAACCCATCTTGTGACATATGGGTTTACATCTATGCTGGTGAGCTTTTCTATGATGCCCGAGTGGGGTATTGTGTTGAACGCTTTTGCTAGGTCAAGGTAGGCTGTGTGAACTGCCTTACCCTCATCAATGACCTTAGTGACTGTTTCGAAAAAGTCAACCAAGTTCAAGAGGCAGGATCTGCCCTTGACAAAGCCAAACTGGGTAGGATCCAGTGTCTGTAGGTCCCCAATGTCTTTATTTATGAGTTCCATTATGATCCTCTCCATAGCTTTGCAGACAAGGCTCGTCAAGCTTATGGGGCAGTAATTTCCAGGGTCCGTAGAAGCACCGCCTTTGTGGAGTGGGACCACAGTTGCCGTACGCCATTCTTTGGGTACATATCCTGTAGTAAGGCTAAGATTAAACAGCAGCCTTATGTGTGGGTTTAGTTCCTCATTGAGTTCATGTAGCACACAGCTGGGGACACCGTCCGGTCCCATTGATGCTGTGTTTTTTGCTTTAGCGAGAGCAGCTCTCACCTGGGCATCTGAGATGTTTGGGAGGCTAGACTCTGGTGGGATAGATATTTCTCCTTTTGGGGGGGAGGGAGGGGAGAAATTTGCACTGAACCTTTCTGCCAGTATGTTGGCAATGTCTGTGGGTTCAGTGATTTTTGTATCATTTTGGACTAATTCTGAGCATATCTGGGAGTTTCCACCCAGGTTTCTAACATAGCTAAAGAAGGCCTTATGATTGTCTTTTGTGTCTTTAGCGATTTTTCTCTCAAAGTTGGCCTTGGATGATTTTATGAGTGATCGTAGTTTTTTGCTAGTATTGATCAGAGATGTCTTCTTCTTTTGTATTTTCCTTAATGCAGGTTATGCAGTTCTGTAGCAGTGAGGTATGGACTTGTAAACATTTAGGTGATGCACTGTTACTGTAATTTACCTATGTAATTCCTGTTGTGTAAAAGCATTAGTATGTACATAAAAAAGGGGGGGGGGGGTTCTACTGCCACTTTGAAAGAGAATTGTATTCTATACATATCTTTGCTAATACAGGTACATTACAGTTTGCTACTAAGTAAGGTATGATGGATATTATATAAGGAAGGCTTTCATCACTTACATTCTCAATGAATGCAGAGCTTGATCAAATTTTTTTTATAGGCCGTGGATTGACAAATGCAGCATTAAATAATTTTGAACAGAATCTTTATCAGTCATAATAAGATTATCAAGTCCCTTCACTGTTTGCACAACAGTTCTCTTAAATATTTCAGTACAGATGATCAACCAAATAGAAGATTCAAAATCTCTGCCTGCATACACTGAAGTAGATAGTTATCTCTTTTATAACTTTGTTAAGATCTCGTGCAACATCATTAAATATACATCGTATCTAGTTTCACAACAGCAGCTCTGCAATTAGCCAATTTACCAGGTTTAATCTGCTAATAAATCATACCAGTGCACTCCTTGAAGTTCAATTCATTCTTGCATCTTCAAGGTGTTTCTGGAACTTTCCTTAGAGCATGCACCACTTATAATACTGTGGAGCTATCTTAGGGCTATTACTTCATTCTACTTAATCCAGGGAGAACATTTGAGAAGGCCAACCCAGTTAGCTTCTGCTCCTCCTTTCCACTTTCCACTTTACAAAAAAAAAAAAAAAAAAAAAATATATATATATATTCTAAGCTTGTTTCCTGCCTTTTCTGCAAGTCATCTAGTCCATGCTGTATCCAGAACTGTTTGTAAGCTTCTGAGCCCCCAAGCCTTTCTGTGTTGGAGGGAAGCCTTCTAGCTTAATTTTGTTTCTTAGAACTAGCCAGTTTTCTAGTTTCAGCACTCAAATCTGTTTCTTTGAGCTCAACACTTGTTCAGAACTCATTGTAAGCACTAAATAAGCTACAATCTATGACATCACTCAACTTTCCTCATTTGTTAAAAGGAAAACAGTTTCTAGTACTTAACAAATAAGCACCTACCCAGGCATGTCTAAGGGTCAGCTCCCAGTGTTTTCTCCTGTCTACCTGATGAATCTGGGCACCTTGGGGCAATGCAGCAATTGCCTCATGTACACACACAACCCTCTCCTCCTACCACCCAACACTATAATCTGTGAGAGATGCACTTATATAGCCAAACTGGAAGCAAAGCTCTCTTCACCCAAAACTGGACTAGACAGTCAAGAGGAGAAGGTAAACACTTGCACCACACCACACTCATCACATAGACCCTAAAAACCTACACCACCAAAACACACACACATAGAAACACAAAACACACACCTACATTCATGGAGGCTCTCAATAAAAATCTTCCCAAGCAACAGGGACCTCCAAAGCAGAAATGCAAGCAACCTCCACCCCCCCCCCAACACAACCCAAATGACACATAGCTCACAAACTCAGTGTGCCACTCAACCACAGCCCATAAGGTATAACAACGTACCAACACTCTAGTCATAGGTGACTCTATAGTCAGGCACACTGATGTTCCACTCAACAGGCTAAACAAGGAGAAAGTTACTGTCAGCTGCCTGTCAGCTGCCAGGATCCGCCACATAATGCACGCACTCAGGTCACTCCACAACAAGTACAAATATGACTCTGTCATTGCCCATGTTAGTGTGAATGACCTGAGACATACCTCCCTGGACTACATGAAAAGAGACATGGAGGAGCTGTCCCATCTTGTAGCCCAGGAAGGTATGACCCTAACCCTGAGTAGCATCCTGCCATCACCCAGAATGATACCACAGTACAAGGACAAAATGATTGACTTCAACAATTGGCTAAACATCTGGTGTTATTCTAAGGGGATCCAGTATCTGCCTGCCTGGGATGACATGATTGACAAACCACGATGCTTTGCCAGAGATGGCCTGCACCTGTCACCCTTGGGATTCCAGATACTGGCTAAGGCATTTGCTACCCCTATAGTGCCTTTTTTAGGCAAGGGTCAAATGACAAATTCACCACTGTAACAGGTACAAGCAAGCAAAATCTGAGGATAATGCTACTCAATGATAGAAGTCTAAACCTCAAAATGCACTCACTCGAGGCACTCCTTAAAATGGAGAACATCGACATCTGTGTAGTGACAGAGACCTGGTTCAAGGCTCCAGAAAGCACCCCTGCATTACCAGGCTATAATTCATACCACATCCTTCGGCCACCTAACCTGGATGGAAACACTAAAGGCAGAGGTGTGTCCATATTCATTAAGGATATCCATACCTCCAGGCTAGTTGCTCAGCATAATGCGAGATTATCCAAGTGCAACTAACTCTGAGCAAGACCACAATCCAAACTGTAGCTTGCTACAGATCCCCCACCATGCCCCAGGATTCCCACTCCTCATTTCTTGATACACTGGAAAATATTAGGGTACAACCTAACACCCTAATAATGGGCGACTTCAACTACCTCACCATTAACTGGGAAAACTACTCATGTACCAACTCTTGTGCTCAACGTTTTCTGGAATTTATAAATTTCAACGCCTTGGATTAACTTATCCACACCCCCACCAGGGGCAGCAATATCCTAGACCTGGTTATTACCAACATGGACAACTGATGTTCCACACCAGATCCGACCACAAGCTAATCACCCTAGACATTCACATCCCACCCCCCACCCCCCATTATGGAATCCACTGTAAAAAATTTCTCCAAAGCCAACTTCACACTTCTTAACACAGAAGTGGCAAACTTCATGACACCCATGCTAATGACAGTAGAGGTACGACTGCTGAATTCTATACAAATGCACTTTATAAGCACTTACATGAGTGCATGGATTGTGCAATTTCTAGAAGAACCAAAATGCTATGCTCCAAAAAAAAGGAAGCCAATCTGGTGGTCCCCTGCCATAAAAAAAACTCTACAACAGAAGAAAGAAACTGTTGCAAAAAAGAGTAAAATCCCATGATTAGAGGAACTCCCTAGTCAGCCTCAGTAAGAAGCTGAGATCCCTCATAAAATCTTCCAATGCTAGTTATGAAAACAAAATCACCACTGATTCTAAAGACAATGGCAAAGCATTCTATAGCTATGTCAAGATTCTCAATGGCAACACTCAGATCTGCTCTGAGTTACAGCATGATGGCACTAAATATACAGACCCAACTGATATTGCCAACATCCAGGCAGATAGCTT
Organism: Protopterus annectens; assembly: GCF_019279795.1. NCBI lineage: Eukaryota > Metazoa > Chordata > Ceratodontiformes > Protopteridae > Protopterus > Protopterus annectens. The sequence goes on along the minus strand of NC_056743.1, from coordinate 1,893,253,752 downwards.
CAGTGCTAAGTTTACCCTTCTCTCACCCCCTAAAGGGTCCATCTCTATACTGGAAGAATACAAACCTCCTGTAATTATGGCTGCCCAGGTAAAAAAACACACTCTCCAAAGCCAAGAACACAGCATCCATGGGACCTGACAACATCCAAGGCTGCTTTCTGCATGAACTACAGAACGAACTGGCACCCCACCTAATTACCATGTTCAGTCATAGCCTCACCTCAGGCTTTGTGCCCACTGAATGGCACACAGCAATGGTTATCTCACTCCACAAAGGGGGAGCCATCATGGACCCTGGGAACTACCATCCCATTAGCCTGATGAGCCTGGTCTGCAAGGCTATGGAACATCATCATGGAACTTATAAACAATGACATTGGTAATCTCCAAACTCTGGACCCCACCCAGTTCGGGTTTGTAAAAGGCAGATCATGTCTCCTAAACCTGATAGACTTCTTTGAAGTGGTCACCAAAGCTGTAGATGAGGGTAAGGTGGTTCACACAGCCTATCTAGATCTCGCCAAGGCTTTCAACACCATCCCCCACTTTGGAATTATAGATAAACTCACTAAACTAGGTATAAATCCTTACGTCACAAGATGGGTTGCCAACTGGCTCACTGACAGAACCCACACTGTGAAAGTAGCAGACTCTAAATCCAACTTCAGACCAGTGACAAGTGGAGTACCACAGGGTTCAGTCCTGGTTCTCTCCTGTTTGGTATCTACTTCTCTGAAGTACAGGCTAACACAGAAGGTCTTTGGCTAACAAAGATCGCAGATGACTGCAAACTAGGAGCCATAATCAAAACTCCTAATGATGTGGACATCCTACAAAAGGGCCTCTCTGAGACAGATGCCTGGTGATGGCCTCAAGCTCAATGCCAAAAAGTGAATTGTCATCCCTTTGGTAAAAACTCTGTACCCATGAACTACCACATAGGCGGTAGTCTACTTAACACCAAAAGTGTGATAAGAGACCTTGGGACACAGGTGGACAGTAGTGTCTCCTTTGATAATCACATCACCGCAGTAGTCAGGAAATCCTTCTACGTGGCACACCTCATCACAAAAGGTTTATCATCCAGGAAAAAAGAGGTCATTGTTCCCCTCTACTCATCACTCATTAGACCCATTATAAAGTACAATGCCCCTTTTGGTATGTACCTCACAAGACATCTACAACAACTGGAAAAGCTGCAGAAATACATCACAAAGAGGATTACCGGCCTCAAAGAGATGCTCTACGCAGACCGTCTCAAAAAACTGCTGCTTTACTCCGTCATGTATTGCCTACTGAGAGGCAATCTCTGCCTAACACACAAAGCTATGTCAAACCCAGAGCTTTTGGACATGCTCCACTTAAAGAAATCCCAATCCCTCCGAGCTACGTGCTCTAGGGACCTAAACCATGTGACCACAATAAACAGAACATGCTGGAGGGATAGATTCCTGTCCCAGAGACTTCCCATACTCCGGAACAAACTACCTATCTATATCAAACAAAGCTCCTTATTAGCACTCTTCAAGAAAAATCTTGATGATTGGATGGGAGATAGGAAATTCACCCTGGGGATCACTTCGGTGGCTCTGCTCGACATTGGTACAGGAAAATAATTTTCTTGAGTGGCGAAAGCCAGGGTACCTTTTGGCTAGGCTTATATAGGCCCTAGGGCCAATAGCCTAGTACTTACCTATGAACCTATGAACCTATGAACTTGTTAATTTCAAAGTAACAAAATACTGTTCGGTACCTTTGCACCAGGCTGAACCTGAAATTTGCCATTTGTTTATCAGTGCTGTACCCCAGTAAACAAATACATATAAACAAATAGCCCATAAATACTGACTGATACATACACACAGTTCTACCACAATACCAAAATATTCAGTATATTGAAAGGTTTCGGGATTATGATATATACACATTTATCTTAACACAAAGCATATGCAATATGTAACACTAACACTTCAGCATTTCCAAATTTGGCAAACAATAGACATTACAAAGCCAATTTTTTATATAAAACAAAGCAGATTAGTTTGTTAAAGAAATGAACATTTGACAGACTAAATGCCAATCATTGCTAACCTGGTCAGGGTGCTGATCCGCATTAACCCTTCTTATGTTTGACCCAGGAGCACTGTCTGGTTAAGAGACTTTTGAGAACTTTTTCCTCATTTATTCTCTGAAATTTGGTAGCCAGAAACCCTGCTGCAATGTTTAAGATGGTAATGTTAAGACCAGGGAACAAAACTGTCGATCATCTTGCGTCAGTGATAAAGGAAATGGCAGTGATATTCTAACATGAGATTTCTGACTGAGTTTGCTTTCAAGAATTCAGAACTTATTCAATGTGATTGGCAATTATGAATGGCCTAAAAGCTAGAACTGACCCAGAATGACTCATGGCACAGAATGTTATTTAACCTGGAAGTAATCCATGCTAACTCATCTCAGTGAGTGAATGTGAACTCAGAATTTATCAAGTCTGACTGCTAACAGTGAAGTGTCATAATCCCTGAGCTGGATGACCCCCTCCCTACAACAACAACAGCAGTGGTTTGCACAGAAAAGTAAAGACGTTTAAATGAATGAAAGGACTTTTCTAGGATAAGGTTAAAGCAGAACTAAATTAAACAAATGTGAAGATTGTGGTTTTGGATGAGTATTTTACACAAAAACAAATAAAGCTTTAAGGCATAAAAAAATGTTGCCCATTGTTCCTTTTGGATTTCTACATTGCATATCTTCAGGATTTAATTGGTGCTGTCTGTCATAGGAAAAGACAGTAGCAGACACAACATTTTGTGTAGGAAAAACATTAGGGGCCAGATTCAGGAAACCTCCGTGTAAGAGTTATAACTCTTACACGGAGGCTGCAGTTAAACTGTGTGATGTCAGCATGTCATGCATATGCATGAGGTGCATGAGGCATGCTGAATCACACTAGTAACTCTTACACGGTCCGTGTAAGAGAGTAGGAGGCGTGTCTGTAGGCTAAGCTCTGCAAGTGGACACGCCCCCGGAAAACTAGAATGGCTGAAAGTAAACAGCCACGAGAAAGGCCATGAAAATGTGAATAAACACACTATACAACACATGCCCCGACTGGCCATCAGTGTATAAAGTGAAGAGATGTCATAAAAGTAAATGAAAACCTTTTTTTTTTTTGTTAAACCCGTAAATGTTTGCTACTGTGTGCGCGGGTGTGCTACTAGCGCAATCACAGTTAGCAGTCAGTGGAAAAGGATATAAGAACTAAATATGCAAAGTAAGCCAAGAAATAATAGCTTAGCGGTAGAGTAGCCGCCCTAAGAGTAGGCAGGCAGGGTTCAAGCCCCTACAACAACCTTTTTTTTTTGTAAATAAGCACTAAAAGCCCCCTGACAGTATTGTACAAATGTAAATGTATTCCCTTTTGTAAAATGGAATGAAATAGAGCATTTTGAAGTAACATAAGAATAAAAATAGTCAGAAATGTACTGATAGCTAAGCTGCCGTGAGACAGAGTGCCCGTAGCTGAGTAGTGTTTAAAAAGCTGCAAACTGCGTGCCCGTTGCCAAGCAGCGGGTAAACAGGCTGAAACTGTGTGCAAGTAGCTGAACATGTGTGTCGCTAGCCAATTCAGATTTATCCCAGCGCACACCGTTTGCGCGCCGCTCCCACAGGCTAACTGCCAGTGTGCATGCGTTACCTCCGCGCAAACGAGCGCAGAACAGGTTTAAAGTGCTTAAAAGTGCTTTTGGCATGTTTGATTGACAGGTCTTCAACTCATTTCTGTCAGGAAAAGCAAAAAGCAGTTGCTAGATTCGAACCCAGGATACCATGCACTAGAGTCAAGGAACTAAACCACCAAGCCATGACAGCAATACCTAGAAATGCAGAAATAGCATATATATGGGATAAAACCCAGAATGGAGCATGAGAAAGCATTTTCAGTGAAGTAGATACAATTCCAAAACGGCCAATCAGAGAAATGTGCGGGAAAAGCGGCATATATAAGCCCCATAGGCGGGAATACACAGCATAACTGATTGTAGAACAGACTTGCAGTCAGCATGAGTGGAGTAGGTGAGGGACGTTGCTTTCGAGCACAGCGTTGGGCGTTGAGGAGTCCAGATACATGGTCTGGCTCCTTGTCCATAATCACGAGGCCCAACTCATGCAGGGCCAGGTCTCATGGGGAGTATATAGGGCTGAGGCGTGGGACCAGTTGGCTCGTGATCTGACCAGTGCTACTGGCATTCCACGCACTGGTGAGCAGGTCCGTCACCACCATGCGGACCTGAAGAGACGCAAGCAGGACCAATTGAACCGTTGGATCCAGGAGGCCCGGCAAATGCCCAACGCCCCACTACTGAGTAAGTCACATTTTACCCATGTATGTAAGGATTTCAACCAGCTGATACCATGGAGATGTGTAGTCCAATATTATTCCCTTTGTATTACAGCTGCAGGTGTCCGCTCTGCGAATGTTGAGATGCACGCCAGAAGGCTGGTGCGGATGCGCCACCATGCAGGTTAGTAACCCCACCCAGTACTTGTAAATAAATATTATTATGTACCATGTATCAGAACAGTGCAGTGTATTGATTAAAAGTAATATAATGTGCAAGCAGGAATTGAACGTCTGCAGGTATGGCTGCAACAAGTTCATCAGTATGCAAGTGTAACTGGAAATATAATTGATAGAATTAAACAGTGCTGTAATACAGATGTCCCATCATTAATTAAATATACTGTAACCTGCAGTAGTCTCAAGAGTACAGCTTCAGAATCTGAGGTAGTCACATGTGAGATATATGCCCTGTTCAAATGCTGAATCATGACAGAAGTGAGGCTGTTGGAAAGTGTTTGAATCACCACAGGTCTAATATGTGAACAAAGCCTAGAAGTACCAACCTGAACTGTGAAGTTGCAGAATGTATGAGAGTGACAGAAAGGCTCATGTATGAATAAATAAAGTAGTAATAACCCTGAATATATAAGCCTCAGTGTGTTTTACAGAACTAAATGCATGTGGGAAGTACAAATTAACATCCCAAACTGATTTCAGTGTGTCTGAATCTGAATGTCTAGCTCAAAATCTGTATATGGTGATAACAGTAAACAATTTGCAGATAGAATGAATGATTATCTGACAGACTAAACAGCCATAGTTGTCCCCTGTCCTGTCATCAAAGTGTAGCAGGATGATGTATCTGATCAAATTCAAAATAAGTAGGATAGTGATGTATGTGTAACAGGTGTAGCATGACAGTCAAATAAAGATTATTTTGAAACATCAGCCTCAACTTAATTGTGTACCTATGAGAAATGTGAATCAATGTGTAACATATGAATGTGTCATCACTTTCTATCCCCACCCAACCCTATAATTCCATATAACAACATCCACTAAATAATGGTATGTGAACATTTCATTAATCATGGACATTTGTCCGTTCCAAACATATATGCATGTCTGTTTGTGCATGTGCCCTGTTCATACCTGCAAATCTGATGGCCTGTTGCCATTAATCAACCCTGCATGTCGTTTGACTGTGTTTTGCTGTTCAAATAATGCATGTGATATTGATATGCCCCTTGTTCAATGGTGTTCATATCTGGGTGTTTGTTTGATGGGAATACCAATGCATGCTGTTACAACTAATCTGAATGGAATAAAATGCCACTAACCCAAACTAACATAACTACTCACAAACCTAGAACGCTTGGGAAGGCAGGTCCCAGCGGACCCACCTCTCCCACCTCAGCTGGCGACTGCACCTGGCACTAGTGCCCAGGCCGGACCCCCTCCGGTGGCCCTGTGCCACCTTCGGGTGGAAGCGCTGCAGGGGATGGGGCCCGTCCCCCCTCTGCAAGTGTGGCCGGAGGGGTTCGTCCACTCACCCTCCGCGGTGTCCGGTCTGTGGTGCGTAGGGAGATCCAAGACACTGTTCTTGGACCCCTACGCCAGCTCGAGGCTCGTGTGGCACAGCTAACGGCCCCGGCCGTTGCCCCACCTACACAGCCCCCAGCACAGCCCTGTCCTGGGCTGTGAAGGAACAGTGGCAACTGCCTATGGGTGGGGATATCAGTTCCACTGTTGCCATCTGTGGGCTCGTGCATCTCGGATATCCCAACCTCCGTCCCCGTCAATTGTGTAACCCCCACGTGTGTCATACACCGTCCCTGTATGCGTCTTGTCTGTCTTGTCTGTTAACCTACCCAACCTACCTCCCCAGCTTTACCGACTTCCTTCACCTGTCATACCACTCTCACCTGTAAAAAAAAAAAAGGGCACTCTGTCCCACAAAAAATTACGCCCCATACATAGCTGTCCATGTCGCAGACATGTCCGCTGGACATCTAAACTGTTAATTACAATTGGCTGTACAACAAATATTAATGTTGTCCTGACACCTCTCTCAGAGGTGGAAGGTTTCAAATGTCTCACCAAAATACATAGAAATATACAGCTGTTGCTGCAAAGACATGGGCATCTATGGGCCTTACCTACACCCTTCCTGCAAATCCCACGCTTCTTTCCCTACTGTCTTACCCTCTTTGTGACCCCTTTTCACCACTTTCCTGTCACCCCTTTTTCTTTTCTTTCAAAGAAAATAGCTGGTGTGCGCTTGTGTTAGCGGGGCTCACCGCCAGTGCGCATGCGTGAGCTCCGCGCAGACCTGGTTTAAAGTGCTTAAAAGTGCCTTTATGGCACTTTGATTGACAGGTCCTGTACTCAGTTCGAAAGTTTGCTAAGAAAAATAAATTCCCACTGTCAGTCTCGAACCCAGGACCTTGGTAACATTAGTCCATATGACCTACCACTAAGCCATGCCTGCTTTACAAGAACACAGTGCTAAAATAAATATAACATGTAATAGTAGGAATCAGTATAAAGGCAATATAGGAGATGTACTATCCAAAGCATGTCAGGTAGAGTTGTAATGGCCAAATTACTGGATTCCCATACTAGTTCAGTGTGAACAGAAACAGCACTGCTACCTGTTAGCTTGTACATAATAATGTAAGGTAATGTACATATGTGAAGGTATGTATATCTACACATACATATATATAAATATATATTAATACATATGAAATATAATCGTAGGTCTCAGTAGCCATACACACTCACTACAGGAAAAAGTTAACATAATTGCTGCAACCTGAATCTGCAACACAGCCTGACCCCTGTGTGACCTACTTACCCTTCTAACTGCTTACATGTGGCCTCAGCACTTTGATTGACAGGTCCTGTACTCAGTTGGAAAGTTTGCAAAGTAAAAAATTCCCACTCTCAGTCTCGAAACCAGGACCTAGGTAACATTAGTCTGTTTGACCTACCACTAAGCCATGCCTGCTTTGGAAGAACACACTGCTAAAATAAATATAACATGTAATAGTAGGAATCAGTATAAAGGTAATATAGGAGATGTACTATCCAAAGCATGTTTGGTACAGTTTTAATGGCCAAATTACTGGATTCCCATACTAGTTCAGTGTGAGCAGAAACAGCCCTGCTACCTGTTAGCTTGTACAAAATAATGTAAGGTAATGTACATATGTGAAGGTATGTATATCTACACATACATATATATAAATATATATTAATACATATGAAATATAATCGTAGGTCTCAGTAGCCATACACACTCACTACAGGAAACAGTGAAGATATATGCAGCAACCAGAATCTGCAACACAGCCTGGCTCCTGTGAGACCTACTAAGCCCTTTAACTGCTTAAAGGTGCCTCCAGCACTGTGATTGATAGGCCCTATACTCAACTCAAAAGCAGAATATGAGCATACTAGTAGGCCCTACCACAAGACCATTGTAACACTAGTCTGTATGACCTACCACTAAGCCATGACTCTCATACAGGAATATAGTGCTAAATAAGTGGAACATGTAATAGTAGGAATGAAGATAAAGGCAATATAGTATGTCTACTACCCAAAGCATGTCAGGCAGACTTTTATAGTCCCAATTACTGGATTCCCATACTAGAGTAGTGTTAACGGAAACAGCCCTGCTAATTGTTAGCTTGTACCCAATAATGTCAGCTAATGTACATATATGAAAGTATGTATATGTACACAGATATATATATATATATATATATTTATATAGCAATACATATGACATATAGTTGTAGGTGTCAGTATGCATACACACTCACTACAGGGAACAGGCAAGATAAATGCAGCAACCTGAATCTACAACACAGCATGAAGCATGGGAGATGTACTAACCTTCACACTCACAGAACACTGTCAACAGCATACCAGCATGGTCCACGCCCTACAATCTGAAAGGGCAACGCCTATCTCACATACCCTTTTATAGCAGTGTCCTGAAATCACAGTGAGACATGCAATCAGTACACACCCAGCTGCTTGCAATTAGCAAATGCTGCCTTACAATTGGTGCAGAGGCCATCACATGGACCTATGCAGATACCTACAAAAGCAATGAGTACCCACACTACACTCATGCAATACATTCATTGCACAAAACCGACAGAGAAAGAGAGAGAGAGACAGAGAGAGAACAAAACAGAAATAAAGACAGCCAGCAGCAAAACCAGCAGCAGCAACAGCAGCAGCAGCAGCAACAGCAGCAAACTTCAAGCAGCACCAGTGACACACCAACAGCTGCCACAAACACAGGTAATGCAAAGTACCAGGTTAATCCTGTGTATACTGTGACACCTCCAAATGTATCATAGTTCACTATCTATAGGTATGTCCATGAGATAGGTTGTGTGTAGATAGTCATGAAATATAAACATATGTAATATTGTTGTACATGTGGGCCATAACTAACACTTCCATAGCTTAGAACACAAGGCCAGTTGTGCATATGATGCAGTAGTTCCCAGGGTCAGTAGAGGTTCCTCCTCATTGGTGTGGGACCACTGTGTATGTATGGCACTGTTCAGGTACATATCCTGTAGTATGGCCAGGGATTAATATCAGTCTGTCATGTGGTGCTATGTCCTCCAGGGGTGAATGTAGCACACATCCAGGGATACCATTTCATAACAGTGATGATATGTGTTCTGCAATGATGAGGGTGGCTCTCACCTGGACATGTGAGAGGATAGGGAGGTTACAGTCATCTGGGATAACTAATAACACGTGTGTAGGACAATGGGGGGGGGTACCTGCACCTAAACTGTCTGCAACAATGTTGGCAATATCTGTGCATTTGGTGAATGTGAAGCATCTTAACACTGCAGACAACAGATGCCTTCCCGTCATGTGAATCTGCCCTGTGCTGCAGTAGCCTCCTACTATTGTTATACAATATGCCTGTATCTGTATTCGGGTACATGTGCGTGTTACAGTAGCATGTAACACTATACTGAGTACTGGCAGTTAGTTGTCTGTTGTCATGTTGTCTGTATAGAATAAAAGAATTGTTTTATTATCCTACTCCGTTTTGTGGACATTACTTGAACAAGTGTTAACTTACATGTGTTATCAGTACCACCACCTTCTGTTTTGTAGTTTTGTTTGTATAGGGTGCTATCAACATCACTGCTTGTTAAGGGTAATGACCACCCTGCAGTGCATAGCCCCATGTGGCAAAAGCCACATCCCACCCCATCATTGTGCACACACACTAACCCCACCAACAGTAAAACACATACTTTCCATTTGCAAGATTCAAACCCATACCTAACTGTGCAATGACAGTAGAAACAGACACATTAGCAGAGTGTGCTATTTGCAGTACTTGGAGAAATCTTTACTAATGCTGTACTTAGAGGGTGCTGACATCATCTGTGTGTAGGAGGAGGGATGTGCACCCTGTAGTGTGTTCTCCCAGTTGGCAAAAGGCAGTTAACCCTCCCAGCATAGTGCACACACATAAACCACACTCATACATTCCCTTTGCAGGATTCAAACCCCACCTAACTACGTTATGACACTGAAGAAAGACACATTAGCAGAGCGCGCCATGCAAATTACTGGAGCACTTTACTACAGGTGATATAGTTATACAGTCCTGACATCATTACTGTTTCAAAAGGGGGATCTGCATCCTGTACGATACTGTCACGGTTGCTAATAGGGACATTTCCCACACACACATCGATGTGTTTGCATATGTGGGGGATCCAGAACACCAGTGTGATTAGTATATGGTTTGATTGCAACAATGAGGGATATACTCCCAGTGGTGAGCAGTTTGTACTCATGTTTGTAAAGATCAGCTCTAGTATATCTGCCCCTCTTGTGGGAAGGTTGGTTACCTGTTCCATAGCCAAAGAATGTCTGATCAATGGGAACCTTAGAGCTTGGGTATTGTGGCTTGTGTAATGTTCACAGTCTATGTTTGGGTAGCTGGCATCACCCAGTATGATGGTGTTTGCAGAGTAATCGAAACTCTCCTGTGTCAGCATGAAGGCTGTGTGGGAGACCTGAGTTTGAGAGGGTGCTGTAAGAGCTCCTCTGTGTCTCTTTCTATGTGGTCCAGGGAGGTATGTCCCAACAGGTAGCTGACTGTGACCCTCCCTTGCTCTGTCTGGAGGGCGGCACGTCTGTCAACAGCTCATGTCAAGCAAGTGCACACCCCTCATAAATGATGTGGAAACCTTCAAAGGCCCAAGGCCTGTTGAAAATATAGACCAGACTGCAGATACCTGTATAGAGGCATTCACTGGACACATTCAGGAATGCATGGATCATGAAGCCACATATGAAAGCATGACCCAATTCTCCAAAGGCAGATGTCCTGGGCGCCGGACACCAGCCATAAACACACTATACAATAGAAGGATGGCGCCACTACATGATACAACAACCTCCCAAAATGTGAAGGCACCACTGATGAGTATTGGAAGACAACTACAGGCACCCATATGATTGTCTAAGGCCATCTTTGAGAGAGGATTCCACAAGCCACTGAGGATAATCACAAGGCTGCCTGTAGTTATGTTAGTAACCTGGGTGGTACTACCCAGATATGCTCAGAGGTAATACAATATGTCACACAAAATATAAAACACACAGACATTGCCATCATCCTAGTGGACAGGTTCAATGCTGCCTTCTCTCCCCACCACACCAAAGGGAACATATGTCTCACATCACAGTGCTTCCCCCCCTGACATCACAGATGCTCAGGTAAGAGATGCCATTACCAAAGCAATAAACACTGCATCAATGGGACCAGACAGTGTCCCAGGCTGTGTCCTACATGAACCACAAGAAGAGCTACACCCAGACATAACACCACTGTTCAATCCCAGCCTTAATACATGATATGTGGCCAGAGAGTGGCATACAGCAACAGTGGTCCCTCAACATGCAGGTGGTGCCGTCATGGATCCTGGGCACTACTCGCCACATATGTCTGACTAGCTTTGTCTGCAAAGCTATGGCAAGGATCATCAAGAACCTCACATATCTAGATATTGTGGACCTACAGACATGTCACCATACACAGTTTGGCTTTGTCAATGGCAAATCCTGCCTATCAAACCTGTTTGCTTTGTTTGAAACAGTCACCAAGGCCACTGTCAAGGGGTAGGAGGTCCACACAGCCTACCTGGACCTTGCATAAGCCTTGGATACAATACCCCACTTGTGCATTCTAGGAAGCTCACCAGTGTACATATTAACCCCTATGTCACTATGGGTATTGCACAGTGGCTCAAGGGCAGAACACACATGGTAGAATTGCTGGAGCCATGTCAGCCTCCAACCTGGTACAAGTGGTGTCCCACAAGGCAAAGCCCTGGGGGCTGTCATGTTCATTATATATTTGTCATAGGTACAGGCCAACATGGAAGTACTGTGGCTCAGCACGTCACAGGTGACTGCAGACCGAACACCATAATCAACTCAACAGCTAACACACGCATCCTCCAAAAGGGACTCTTGCAAACACACGACTTGTGCCACAGCCATGGCCTCAACGTGAATGACAGAAAGAATATAGTCATCCCTTTGTCAAACAATAAATGACCACAATGTACCACATATGTGTTAATCCAGTAAGTGCAGACCTAGGAATTATGGGCCTGGGGGGACGCAGGTTGATAGCATCCTACCATTTGACAACAACATGGACAAAGTGGTTAGGTAAGCATGTGATATGGGCCACATCATCATGGGATCCACATGTAGGCCGGGGAGGACATTGTGCCCCTTTACTCATCCCTCATCATGCCCATAATTGACTATGATGAACCTGTCGGCATGCACCTTACCAGACACCTGCAGCAACTGGGGCTACCACATATGTACCTCGACAAGGGGATCAAAGTGCTCAAACAGATGCCACATACTGACTGGTTAAAGTAGCAGCAGCTCTACTCAGTGACATACTGCCTCTTAATAGGCAATCTGTGCCTGACATAGAAGGCCAGGTCATACCCTCACGTAATGGCCATGCTGCATCTCAGAATATCCAGATCCCACCAGGATACACGCTGGAAATACTTGAACTTCCTGAGTGATATACATAGGACATGGTGGAGGGGCACATTCACAACTCAGAGTCACCCTTCATTCCTGATTATTATCCCAATAGAGGTTAGGCGGACTGACTCAGTGACTATCTTCAAGAGCGATATTAATGACTGGATGTGACATTGTAGGGTTACCCTGGGTATCACTTATGTGTCACTGTGAGAAAGAGGCACAGTATACTAACCTTGGAAAAGGGCATAGCAAGACAGATTCACAATGCATGTTGAAAGGCACGCACATTCTGGCTAGGTGGATACATGCCCTGGGCAGATATCCCTGTACGAACCTATGGACCTATGTCTCTTTTTCACCATTGGCCCTATGTGCTGTCAATCACCAATGTAATCTCAATACTCCGGTAGCATGTGCAAAGGTCAGTTGTCAGTCACCTCTATGGTACAGTTGTGGAATATGTGTGTCATGTAGTAATGTCACAGCTGCCACATGTACACAGTCAACCCTATCCCCTACCCATTGATGTACATCACATGTATGAGATGGAAACACATGGCCAAACTGTAACAACAACATACAAGTCAGTCAGATGCATGGACACATATGACTCATTCATTGTCCATGCCACCACAGCTGATGTGGGATGTTGCTCACTGGGATACGTGATAGGGAACATGGAAGGGATCACTGAGCAAGTGACACAGGCTGGTAGACCCCTGACCTTGGTTGGCATCAGACCCTCACCAGGGATTCCGAAAAATTACTGAATGCTAATGAATAAGTGTATCTACAACACCCTAGCTGAATGGTTCTTAGCATGCAGTCACTGCATTGCTATGGAATACTGTCTTACCACTCCCACAACAGGTGAGAACATGCAGCTCCTGTACATTAACAACATGTAGACCTTATGCCCCAGACCAGGTGTGCATCCCTCACTACTAGGCTGATAGCATCTACATCTCACACTGTATATACACATCCCACATGCAGCATCTGCACAGAAGACCACGGTCATAATGTTACCCTGTGCAAATACCATGTATTCACATGTGGCAGGCATCACACATGGTAACTATTGAAAGTCACAGGTACATATGTGTATTTGGCACACACATACATCATGTGTTCATTGCCATAACCGGTGTAATCAATGTCATGCATTATTGTGAGGGACAACCCACATACATGGGCATTCTGTGTGTGCACAACACACATGGCATGTCTGTAATCAAAAGCCATACATAATTGTGATATCGTTTAGAAATGGGTATGTGCATCCTGTAGTGTGTTTTCCCAGTTGCCAAAAGGGATATATCAATCATACACACTTAACCCCCTTCACACACACTTGTCATCTGCTGGATTCAAGCCCCTACCTAACTATGTTAAGACACTAGAGACCGACGCATTAGCATAGCGCACTATTTGCATTACTGGGGAATGTTCTTTCCCCTGATATACTTATAGGGTGCTGACATCATCATAGTTTAGAAAGTGGAATGATCATCCTGTGGTGTGTTTTCCCAGTTGCCAAAAGGGATGTTTCTTTCATACACACACACTTACCCCCTTCACACACACTTGTCATCTGCCAGATTCAAACCCCTACCTAACTATGTTATGACACTAGAGACGGACGCATTAGCACAGCGCGCTATTCGCATTACTGGGGAATGTCCTTTCCCCTGATATACTTATAGGGTGCTGACATCATCAGAGTTTAGAAAGTGGAATGATCACCCTGTGGTGTGTTTTCCCAGTTGCCAAAAGGGATGTTTCTTTCATACACACACACTTACCCCCTTCACACACACCTGTCATTTGCCGGATTCAAACCCCTACCTAACTATGTTAAGACACTAGAGACGGACGCATTAGCGCAGCGCGCTATTCGCATTACTGGGGAAAGTCCTTTCCCCTGATATACTTATAGGGTGCTGACATCATCAGAGTTTAGAAAGTGGAATGATCATCCTGTGGTGTGTTTTCCCAGTTGCCAAAAGGGATGTTTCTTTCATACACACACACTTACCCCCTTCACACACACTTGTCACCTGCTGGATTCAAACCCCTACCTAACTATGTTATGACACTAGAGACGGACGATTAGCACAGCGCTATTCGCATTACTGGGGAATGTCCTTTCTCCTGATATACTTATAGGGTGCTGACATCATCAGAGTTTAGAAAGTGGAATGATCACCCTGTGGTGTGTTTTCCCAGTTGCCAAAAGGGATGTTTCTTTCATACACACACTTACCCCTTCACACACACTTGCCACCTGCTGGATTCAAACCCCTACCTAACTATGTTATGACACTAGAGACAGACGCATTAGCGCTATTCGGATTACTGGGGAAATCCTTTCTCCAATATACTTATAGGGTGCTGACATCATCAGAGTTTAGAAAGTGGAATGATCATCCTGTGGTGTGTTTTCCCAGTTGCCAAAAGGGATGTTTCTTTCATACACACTTACACACACACTTGCCACCTGCTGGATTCAAACCCCTACCTAACTATGTTATGACACTAGAGACGGACGCATTAGCACGGCGCTATTCGGATTACTGAGAGAATCCTTTTCTCCAATATACTTATAGGGTGCTGACATCATCAGAGTCTAGAAAGTGGAATGATCATCCTGTGGTGTGTTTTCCCAGTTGCCAAAAGGGATGTTTCTTTCATACACACTTACCCCCCTTCACACACACTTGCCACCTGCTGGATTCAAACCCCTACCTAACTATGTTATGACACTAGAGACGGACGCATTAGCACGGCGCGCTATTCGGATTACTGAGAGAATCCTTTTCTCCAATATACTTATAGGGTGCTTACATGATCAGTGTCTAGAAAGGGGGATGAGCATCCTCTGGTGTGTTTTCACATTTGCTAGGGGTAACATTTGGACCAAGTGTATGAGCATGCCCAGTTCAGCCTTCCTGTGTCATGTTGTGTGAAAGATGTCTCATTTATCTAAGTGTGTGAGCATGCCCAGTGTGGGCTTTACATATGTTGAACTCTGCAGCCCATCACATTTGTGGATGAGTGTGACCTTCAACAAATACCTCCAGTTTATGGTTGTGTGTTCTGTGCCATGTTGTGTAGTTACTGTCCGAATGCTTTTTGTGTGAACAAAACTGGGAGTATACTGTGCCTGCAGGTTTTGCATGGGATACTTTGCACACAATTGTCAACATCCATTCATACTGACCTAATACTGTAGCACTGTCTAGTGTAGTGTTTCAGTACTTTCACTGTGGTGGTCAGTATCCTGGGCTTCAGTCCTATCACTGATTTACATTTCCATAGTGTGCACAACAGGCTGGTTAGGGTCCAGTTGTGCACATCTGCACAAAGGCAGTGCCTCTACAGACCCTGTTAATTGCTGCCCCATAAGCTTAACAAGTGTAGTCTGCAAATCTATGGAGAGGATCATAATTGAGCTCATAAACAAAGATATAGGGGACATGCAGACATTGTACCCATCCCATTTTGGCTTGGTCAGGGGCAGATCATGCCTTTCGTACTGGGTTGACATCTTCAAATTGGTCACTTAGGCCATTGTTGGGGAAAGGCAGTCCATACAGCCTACCTTGGCCTTGCTAACACTTTCAACACAATACCCCACTCAGGTATTGTGGAAAGCCCTAACAACTGAAATGTAAACCCATATGTCACAAGATGGGTTGCAAACTGGCTTAAGGACGGGACCCACAGGGTTAGAGTTGCTGGCACTATGTTAGACTCCAGGCTGGTCACAGGTGGTGTCACACAGGGCTCAGTCCTTGGCCACCATTGTTTGTCATGTACTTCCCAGGAGTACAGGCCAACATGGGAGGACTTTGGATGACAATGTTAGCAGATGACTGCACACTGGGCACCATAGTGGACAGTGCATCACACACAGATATCCTTCAGAAGGGACTCACAGTAACTGATAGCTGGTGCCAGGGCCATGGCCTGAAGTCAGAGTGCACAACATGTGTAGACATACCCTTCAGGAAAAGCAAGGTGACCCCAAGCTACCATATTGGTGGCAATCCTCTAAGCACAGAGGAGGTTATCATGGACCTGGGGACCCAGGTTGACAGTCACCATTCTTCTGAGACTCACATTGCTAAAGTGGCTAGGAAGACCTTCTACATTGCCCACCTGATAAGGATGGGATTCACATCCAGATCTAGTGGGTCATTGTTCCCCTGTACTCTTCAGTTATCAGACCGGTGATCGAGTCAAATGCCCTATTCTGGCTGTATCTCACCCAACATCTGCAGCAATTGGAGACACCCTGACTGTACCCCACCTAAAGGATCAAGGAACCACAACAGCTGTCATATGCTGCCAGATTGAAGACACTCACACTCTATTCACTCACATACCGTCTGCTTAGAGGTGACATGTGCCTGACATGCGAGGCCATGTCCAAACAGAGATTAATGGACATGCTCCACCTCAGACTCAGAAGATCCACCTGAACCACTAGTGCAGGTGACTGACACCTTAGCAGGGATGTATGTTGGACATGTTGGAGGGATGGAGTTATCACTCGGAGACTCCCTATGCTGTGGAATACAATCCTGGTCCATTTGAGGCAGAGCACCTTGCTGGCTGTGTTCAAGAGGTATCTTGACCTAATGCTAGTCGGAGAATGTGTTTGTCCATCAACACATTGTAAGCGTAGTTTGACATGTCATATGTCTTGTTTAGTATACTGTGCCTCTGTCTACCTGTGACATAACATTGATACCCAGGGTAAACCTCCCATCTCCCATCCACTCATTAGGATTCCTGTTGAGGGACTCAACCAGTGTCTTTATGGACAACCTGTACTGGTAGTTTACTCATGTGTGGGGTGGCTTCTGTGTTTTGGATAATGCAGTACAGCCTGTCCTATATATGTCAGTGCTGGGGTTCAGGTCCCTCATGTGCATAGCTACCTGCCATTCAGATTGTACAAGGTGCAGCATGTGCATTGATTCCAGCTTGGACATGGCTTTCTACATCAGGCACAGCTTGCATCTGGGTGGACAGCATGGCAGTGTGTGGAGCTGCACTCTGTTTAATCAGACTACACATTACATGTGTTCCAGCTCTGTCATACTCCTGGTGAGGTACTGTTGTGGACTTTACAGGTGCTGGATGTGTGTGCATGAGGTACACCCCACAGGGGCTGTTGTGGTCATTACTACTGCTGATGAAAGATAACTGCAAAACCAGAATGACCTCCCCTTAGCTAGATGTCAGACAGCATGGACCATACAATCACAACTGGAAACAGGATTCTACACCTACCACCCTAGAACACAGTAAAGGAAAGACACTAAGGCTAATGCTGCTCAATGCCCAACGTCTCTACCTCAAGCTGCACACACTCTATGCCCTTCTCAGTATGTAGCACATTGATGTCTGTGCTGTGCCTGAAACCTGGTTCACAGTTTCTGACAGCACCCCAGCACTATCGGGTGTTACCTCATCTCATGCATTCCGGCACCAGCATCCCGACAACACCAAGAAGGATGGTGGGTGTCCATATTCATCAAGGACACCCTCACCTCATGGTTGGTGGCAACACACGATGCATCGGAGACCATCCAGGTGCCAGTGACCGTAGGCAAGACTGCTCTGCAGTTTGTAGCATGTTACATGCCACCCGCTCAAACTCAGGTACCTCACACAGCTATCCTGCAAACACTGAAGGGGATAAATGTATCTCCAAACACCATCCTACTGGGTGATTCCAACTATCCACATATAGACTGGGATCACTAATCATGCCACAACACTCTAACACAAAGGTTCCAAGAGTTCATACACTGAAATGCCATGGAACAACTGGTCCCAATCCCCTCAAGTGGAGGCAACATACTAGAACACATCATCACAAACATGGGGTCACACTGTTCAACACCAGACGTATACCCATCATTGGTGAGATCAGATCATGGACTACTCTCAGTGGGAGTCCACATCCCACCCACACCCCAGATGGGAAAAGAAATGGTGAAGACCTTGTCAAATGCTGACTTCACATTTCTGAGCACTGGTGTGGTCTCTTTCAAGGCCCCCAGGCCAGCGGACACCATTACCCAAGCCACTGTATCACTTAGAAATGCCTTCTACCAGCACCTCCAGGACTGCATGGTTCAGGCAATCCAAAATAATTATGACTCTTTGTACCACAGGCAAGCATCCAGTCTGGTGGACCCTAGCCATAAACAAGCTGTACAACACAAGGAAGGAGCTACTACAAGATAGAGTGTAATCCGTAGGGGGGAAGACACCCCTGCTCATTGTGAGTAAAACACTGGGTTCCCCCATACAATCATCCGAGGCATGTTTAGAGAGTAAACCCACTCAGGACTCCAGGGACAATCATGAGGCCTTTTTACCTATGTTTGAAACCTGGGAGGAAACTCCCAGATATGCTCAGACTTAGTTCAGAATGATGTTGATATCACTGCACCTACAGACATTGGCAACATACTGGCTGACAGGTTCAGTGCAGATTTCTCCCCCCCCCAACTGGGGGGGTATGTACACCAGAGGATTGTAGCCGCCCAAACATCTCCACTGCTGGGGTGGGAACTGCTCAATCCAAGGCAGAAAACACTTTATCCATGGGACCAGATGGTGTCCCCAGTTGTGTGCTCCATGAACTCAATGAGTAATTACACCCGCAGTTAGGGCAGCTGTTTAATCTTAGCCTCACCTCAGGATATGTTCCCAAGGAGTGGCATACAGCAATGGTGGACCCACCTCACAAAGGGGGTGCCTCCACCACCCCAGAAACTACCATCCCATCCCCTTGACAAGCCTGTTCTGCTAGGCTATGGAGAGGATCATAATGGGAATTCTAAATGAAGACATAGGGGACTTGCAGACATTGGGTCCAATCCAGTTTGGCTTTGTCAAGGGCAGATCATGCCTTTTAAACTTGGTTGACTTTCTCAAAACACTCACCCAGGCCATTGACGTGGGCAAGGCAGTCCACACAGCCTACCTTGACCTGGCAAAGGCTTTCGACACAATACCCCACTCAGGTATCATTGAAAACATCACAAGCTTAATTGTGAACCCATACATCACAGCATGGGTTGCAAACTGGCTAAGTGACGGAACACACAGGGTCAAAGTTGCTGGTGCCAGTTCACACTCCAGAGCTGTCACAAGTGGTGTCCCACAGGGCTCAGTCCTGGGCCCACATTTGTTCAGTATCTACTTTTCAGAAGTACGAGCAAGCACAGGAGGATTATGGCTGACAAAGTTTGAAGATGACTGCAAACTGGGAAGCATAGTTGGAAACCCATCTGACACAGACATCCTTCAGAAGGGTCTCATAGAGACGGCTAACTGGTGCCACAGCCATGGCCTTACATTAAACACTAAACAATGCATAGCCATACCCTTCAGGAAGAACAAGGTTACCACTACTTCCCATCTAGGTGGCAATCCTCTAAGCACAATGTACGTTATCAGGGACCTGGGCACCCAGATTGACAGTGACCTTTTGTTTGACACTCACATTGCCAGGGTAGTTTGGAAGGCCTTCTACATTGGCCACCTCATCATGCAGTGATTCACATCTAGATCAAGGGAGGTCATTGTTCCCCTGTACTCATCACTCATCAGACCAATGATTGCATACAATGCCCCATTCAGATTGGATGGGCCCACATATTCCTCGACAGGAGGTGAAAGGGTCTCAAACATATTTCTTATGCTGCCCGACTGAAGGAATTCCAGCTGTATTCAGTCGCTTACTGTCTGCTCAGAGGTGACCTGTGCCTGACATACAAGACTATGTCCAACCCAGGATTAATGAACATGCTTCACCTCAACACCTCTACATCCATCAGAACTACAAGGGCAGGAGACCTAAACCTCAACACAGATATTAATAGGATGTGCTGAAGGGACAGATTCCTCACCCAGAGAGTCCATATGCTGTGGAAGAACATCCTGATACATGTGAGGCTGAGCACCTCACTGGCTTTGTTCAAGTGAGATTGTGACCAATGGATGGGAGATTGCAGGTATACCCCAGGGATAACCTCAGTATCACTGCTTGACAGAGGCACAGCAAAATAATGGGCATATTATCCATCAACTTGCACGGGTGGCAGAAGCCACAAAACTCTGGGCTAGGCTTATAAATGCCCTAGGGCAGATAGCCTAGTATGAACCTGTGAACATAGGCCTGGGGCAGTTCCTGCTATTAGGACAGTGGTCTGCAGCAAGCTATATAGTAGTAGTCGGTTTTAGCCATTGGTTTTTGACCATGGCTATTCCATGTTGCTTCTTGTTGTGGTACAAACATGGGTGTGTGGTTATCCATGCTATTTATTGCTAGTCACCCTCATTTTGTATCTTGTTCCATGTTTTTGCACATGTACATCACTGTATGATGTGCAGCTGTTTCCACAGGGTCATATGAGTGGATATGGATGTTAGTTGGGGTCCTCAGGTGTGCATATTGTACATGATATTACATTACTTAACACATGGCATTCATGCCTCAGGTGGTGCTGCAGGGCCACCTCTGTCGGATACACATACTACACTCCCTGTACGTTTGGAAGCAGGTTGTGTCATGTTAGGCATCCCTGTTACTGTATGAGTGAGTCAGAGCGGGTATCAGTCCCAGTGTTCCTACTGACCAAGCATATGTGCTATGCGTTGCCTCTTTGCCAAGGCCAGGTCATACTGGGCACGCCTCCTTCTTCATTCATGCTAACGAGTGCAGACCTGGTTTAAAGTGCTTAAAAGTGCCTTTATGGCACTTTGATTGACAGGTCTTGTACTCATTTTGAAAGTCTGGAGACAAAAATAAATTCCACTGCCAGTCTCGAACCCAGGACCTTGGTAACATTAGTCTGTATGACCTACCACTAAGCCATGACAGCCATACAAAAGCACTCTGCTAAAATAAATATAACAGTCAATAGTAGGAATTAGTATAAAGGCAATATAGGAGATGTACCATCCAAAGCATGTGAGGCAAAGTTTTAATGGCCAAATCACTGGATTCCCATACTAACCTTCACACTCACAGAACACTGTCAACAGCATACCAGCATCGTCCACGCCCTACAATCTGAAAGGGCTACGCCTATCTCACATACCATTTTATAGCAGTGTCCTGAAATCACAGTGAGACATGCAATCAACACACACCTGGCTGCATGCAATTAGCAAATGCTGCCTTACAATTGGTGCAGGGGCCATCACATGGACCTATGCAGATACCTACAAAAGCATTCAGTACCCACACTCCACTCATGCAATACAGTCATTGCACAAACCTAATGAGAAAGAGAGAGAGAGAGAGAGAGAGAGAGAGAGAGAGAGAGAGAGAAAATATACAGACAGCCAGCAGCAAAACCATGAGTAGCAAACAGCAAGCAGCAAGCAAGCACCACTGACACAGCAACAGCTGCCACAAACACAGGTAATGCAAAGTAGCAGGTTAATACTGTGTTTACTGTGACACCTCCAAATGTATCATAGTTCACTATCTATAGCTCTGTCCATGAGATAGGTTTTGTGTGCATAGTCCTGAAATATATACATATGTAATATTGCTGTACATGTTGCCCATACGTGACACTTCCGTAGCTTAGAACAGAAGGCCAGTTGTGCATATGATGCAGTAGATACCAGGGTCAGTAGAGGTTACTCCTCATTGGTGTGGGACCACTGTGTATGTATGGCACTCTTCAGGTACACATCCTGTAGTATGGCCACGAGTAATATCAGTCTGTAATGTGGTGCCATGTCCTCCAGGGGTGAATGTAGCACACATCCAGGGATACCATTCTGTAACAGTGATGCTATGTGTCCTGCAATGTTGAGGGTGGCCCTCACCTGGACATGTGAGAGGATAGGGAGGTTACAGTCATCTGTGATAACTAATTCCACTTGTGTAGGAGAATGCGCAGGGGGCTATCTGCACCTAAGCTGTCTGCAACAATATTGCCAATATCTCAAACATGTTTTCCATAAGGAAATGCACACACAGTAACATCCCACATCCACACACTTGCCACATTCAGGCTTCAAAACACTATCTAGGTATATTCTGGTACATCTGCATGTTACAGTAGCATGTAGCACTATACTGAGTAGTGTCAGTTGTCTGTTGCCATGTTGTTTGGATAGAGTAAAAGGAGCATTTGTTTATCCTACTTTGTTTTGTGGACATTACTTGAAGTGTAACCTTACATGCATCATTGGTAACAACACCTTCTGTGTTGTTGTTCTGTTTGTACAGGGTGCTGTCAACATCACTGTTTGTTAAGGGAAATGTGCACCCTGCAGTGCATAGCCCCATTTGGCAAAAGAGACATCCCACCCCGCCATTGTGCACACACACCAACCCCACCCACAGTAAAATGCATACTTTCCATTTGCAAGGTCCAAACCCCTACCTAGATGTGTTATGACTCTAAAGGCAGACACATTAGCAGAGTGTGCTATTTGCATTAGTAGGAGCAATCTTTTCCAATGCTGTACTTAGAGGGTGCTGACATCATCTGTGTTTACGAAGAGGGATGTGCACCCTGTAGTGTGTTCTCCCAGTTGGCAAAAGGCACTTTCCCTCCACAGCATTATGCACACACACAAACCCCACTCATACTAACACACATACATTCCCTTTGCAGGATTCAAACCCCTACCTAACTATGTTATGATACTAGAGACGGACGCATTAGCAGAGCGCGCTATTCGCATTACTAGGAGATTTCATTTCAGTTGATCTACTTATAGGGTGCTGACATCATCAGTGTTTAGAAAGTGGAATGAGCTCCCTGTGGTGTGTTTCCACAGTTGCCAAAAGGGATGTTCTTCTCATACACACTTATACACACACTTACCCCCATTCACACACACACATGCCACTTGCTGGATTCAAACCCCTACCTAACTATGTTATGACACTAGAGACAGACGCATTAGCAGAGCGCTATTCGGATTACTGGGAGGTAGCATTTCTACTGATCTACTTATAGGGTGCTGACATCTTCATTGTTTGGAATGGGGAATGTGCATCCTGTGGTGTGTTTTCACAGTTGTTAAGAGGAACATTTGAACTAAGTGTGTGAGCATGCCCAGTTCAGCCTTCCCATGGCATGTTGTGTGAATGATGTCTCATTTATCAAAGTGTGTGAGCATGCCCAGTGTGAGCTTTCCATATGTTGAACTATGCAGCCCATCACAGTTGTGGATGAGTGTGAACTCCACAAATAACTCCTGTTTAAGGTTGTGTGTTCTGTGACATGTTGTGTAGTTACTGTCCAGATGCTTCCTGTGAACACAACAGGGATTATACTGTGCCTGCAGGTTTTGCATGGGATACTTTGCATACAATTGTTAACATCCATTCATACTGACCTAGCACTGTAGTACTGTATAGTGTAGTGGTTCAGTACTTTCACTGTGGTGGACATTATCCTGGGCTTTAGTCCTATCACTGATTTACATTTCCATACTGTGCACAACAGCCTCTTTAGGGTCCAGTTGTGCACGTCTGCACAAAGGCAGTGCCTCTATGGACTCTGGTAATTACTGCCCCATAAGCTTAACAAGTGTAGTCTGCAAAGCTATGGAGAGGATCATAATGGAGCTCATAAAGAAAGATATGGGGGACATGCAGACATTGTACCTGTCCCAGTTTGTGTTGATCAAGGGCAAGTCATGCCTTTTGTACTTGGTTGACATTATCAAAACAGTAACTAAGGCCATTGATGAGGGAAAGGCAGTCCATAGAGCCTACCTTGCCCTTGAAAACACTTTCAACGCAATACCCCACTCAGGTATTGTAGGAAACCCTACCAACAGAAATGTACACCCATATGTCACAAGATCAGGTTTCAAACTGTCTTATGGACAGGACCCACAGGGTTAGAGTTGCTGGCACTATGTCAGACACCAGGCCAGTCACATGTGGTCTCACACAGGGCTCAGTCCTTGGCCCCCTATTGTTTGTTATCTACTTCTCAGAAGTACAGTCCAACATGGGAGGACTTTGGCTGACAAAGTTTGCAGATGACTGCACACTGGGTGCCATAGTGGACAGTGCATCAGACACGGATATCCTTCAGAAGGGGCTCACGGACACTGATAGCTGGTGCCAGAGCCATGGCCTGAAGTCAACTTGCAAAACATGTGTAGTCATACCCTTCAGGGAAAGCAAGGTAACCCCAAGCTACCATATAGGTGGCAATCCTCTAAGCACAGAGAAGGTTATCATGGACCTGGGGACCCAGGTTGACAGTCACTGTTCTGATGACACTCACATTGCTAAAGTGGCTAGTAGGACCTTCTACATTGTCCACATGATCAGGAAGGGATCCACATCCAGATCTAGTGGGTCATTGTTCCCCTGTACTCTTCACTTATCGGACCGGTGATCTGGTACACTGCCTTATCTGGATGTATCTCACCTGACATCTGCAGCAAGTGGAGAGACCCTGAATGTCCCCAACAAAAGGATAAAGGGTCTCCAACATCTGTCATATGCTGCCAGATTGAAGACACTACAGCTCTATTCAGTCACATACTGTCTGCTTAGAGGTGACATGTGCATGACATGCAAGCATGTCCAACCAGGGATTAATGGACATGCTCCACCTCAAAATCGTCAGATCCACCTGAACCACTAGTGCAAGTGACTTACACCGTAGCAGGGATGTACATTGGACATGTTGGAGGGGTGGATTTATCACTCGGAGACTCCCTATGCTGTGGAATACAATCACGGTCCATGTGAGTCACAGCACCTTGCTGGCTCTGTTCAAGAGGTATCCTGACCTGTGGATGGGAAATCATAGGTTTACCCCGGGGATCGTCACTGTGTCACTGCTGGAGACAGGCACGTCCAACTAATGGGCACAGTACTGTTTCCATATAAGGGGTGGCGTGCGCAACCAGACTCTGGGCTAGGCTAGGCTTAGAACTGCCTGGGGGCAGATAGCCTAGTATGAACCTATGAACCTATGAACCTATCTGACCATGTTGCATTATGTTCATATGTGAACTACTTACAACGGCCTCATCCAACATCAGTAGTGTATTCCACAACATGGGTGTACATTGGCAAACACTACCGATGTGCCCAAGGCCATTTCTAATGCTTATTGGATAGTGTGTTTGTCCATCAACACATCGTAAGTGCAGTTTGACATGACATATGTCTTGTTTTGTATACTGTGCCTCTGTCTACCTGTGACACAACATTGATACCCAGGGTATACCTACCATCTCCCATCCACTCGTTAGGATCCCTGTTGAGTAGAATCAATGAGTGACTCTATGGATAACCTGTACTGGTAGTTTACTCATGCGTGGGGGTGGCTTCTGTGTTATGGATAATGCAGTACAGCTTGTCCTATGTATGTCAGTGCTGGGGTTCAGGTCCCTCATGTGCATATCTCTGCCATTCACATTGTACAAGGTACGGCATGTGCATTGCTGCCAGCTTGGACATGGCTTTCTACATCAGGCACAGCTTGTGTCTGGGTGGCCAGCATGGCAGTGTGTGGAGCTGAATTCTGTTTAATCAGGCGACACATTACATGTGTTCCAGCTCTTTGATACTCCTGGTGAGGTACTGTTGTGGACTTTACAGTTGCTGAATGTATCTGCTGAGGTACACCACACAGGCGCTGTTGTGGTCATTTGTAATGCTGCTGAAAGATAACTGCAAAACCACAATGACCTCCCGTTAGCTAGATGTCATAACCCTCATGATTAGGTTGGTATACGGATTGTTTCTGTTAACCCTACAGCCACATTTTTGTCCAATGCAGGATATCTATCACCTTGTGTCCACCATTCTGGCATTACATGTTAGGTATGTCATGGGTCGACACCTATGTGGGAATTGGTGGTCACTTACTGGATATCCACAGAGGCTGACTATACTGTTTTCACCATTTAACATGCTGACATGGCTATGGCACCAGTTGTCTGTTTCTATGTGGCCCTTTTATTGGATGCTTGTGTCAGCTGGTGTATCAGATATGTCAGGCGGCTTGTTGTCCTCTACAAACATGTTCCAGCACAGTCCTTACTTGTTGGCCTGTACCTATGGGGCATATATACCAGATGGTGAAGGTCCCAGGACCAAGCTTTGTGGGATGCCTGTTATATGTGGTTTGTAGTCTGACATGGCTGCTGCATGTCTGACCATGTCAGTTCTGTCGTTGGTCTGGTTTGCAACCCCTCTCATGACATTGGGGTGTATATATCAGCTGGTGAGCAAATCTATACGGAACACATAGGGTATTGTACAGAAGGCTTTGCAAGGTCCGGCTACACTGTGTGGACCACATTGCCCTCATCACTGACTTCAAGTACTGTTTCAACTGAGTCACACATGTTTAGGGGTGGGGTCTGCACTTTGTAAACCCACACTGGGTAGGGTCGGGTGTCAATAGATCCACAATATCATTATGTCTGTGGTACATGCTGGTCCTTTCCATAGCTGTGCAGACCAAACCTCTCATGATTCTGTGGTGGTTGTTTTTACTATCCATTCAGGAGACACCTTTGTTGAGAACACCCACTGTTGTTGTACACTGCTCTTTGGGTACGTACCCTGTGGTAAGGGTGACATAATGTCAGGGAGGCGGCAGTCTGCTGGGGAAGGTATTTGGCATTATGGGGGGGGGGGGGTTTGCACTGCACATGTCAGGATGTATGTTGGCTATACCTGTGTGTGTCTGGTATGTTGTTTGTAATATCTGTGTGATCCGGAGCATATCCAGGAATCAACAACATGCTTACTACCATCATTTGCAACAGCCTTGGGGTTATCTGTAGTGTCCTGTACAATCTGTATCATAATGGGTTCATACTAGGCTACCCCCCTAGGGCATCTGTAAGCCTGCATGTCCATTTTGTTTGATGGATTCTGGGGAATTGTCTACACCTGTGTCAGTGCTAGTATGATACCAGGGGTATAGTGACAAACAGCTCAGAAGCTGACTTCACACTTCTTCGGACTGAGATGGTATCCATTAAGCCCACTGGGCCAGTGGAAACCACAACACACAATGGTGACTCCTGCACAGACACTTTCTACGGACATCTCCGAGTAAGCATGGACCATGCAATCACAAATGAGAATGAGACCCTCACCACCAAGGGAAAGTGGCCTGTCTGGTGGACCCCAGCCATAAACAAACTGTATAACAGATGAAGGATACTAATGCAAGACAGAGCTACATCTCCAGAATGTAAGGCAGCTGTGATCAGCAGTAGTAGAAAGCTACATTCTCACATAAAGACACCCAAGTTCAACTTGGGGACATAACTCACCACAGACGATGAAGGTAACCACACTGCTTTCTTCAGTTATGTCTGACGCCTGGGTGGGAACCCTCATATATGCTCAGATTTGGTACACAACAACTTATATTCCAGGGACCTGACAGATATTACTGACACCCTGGCAGACCAGTTCAGTGCAATGTACCCCCTCCCTCACCCCAAAACATGATAGTTATCACAGCTGTATGTAACCTCACTGTCATCCTGGATGTCCATGTGAGAGCCGCAGTCAGCAAAGGCAGTACACAGCATCAATGGGACCTGATGGTATCCCCAGTTGCATGCTATGTGAACTACAGATGGAGCTAAACCTGTATATGCAGATGCTATTTAACCTTAGCCTTGCTACAGGATCTGTACCTGAACACTGGCGTACGGCAACAGTGGTCCCACTCCACAAAGGAGATGCCTCCACAGACCCTGGCAGCTAACACCACACAAGCTTAAACAGCCTTGTCTGCAAAGCTTTGTGAAGGGTCATTATGGAGCTTCCACACAGAGACATTGGTGTCCTACAGACCCTTGATCCCACCCAATTCAGCTTTGTACAGGCAGATCCTGCGTTTTGCACCAAGTTGACTACTTTGAAACTGTCAGTAGAGCCGTTGATGAGGGCTACACAGTCCACACAACCTACCTGCGCTTGGCTAAGGCCTTTGACACAATACCCCACTCAGGCCTCATAGACAAGCTCAACAGCTGAAATATAACACCATATGTCACAGCATAGGTTGCAAAATGGCTCAGAAACAGAACCCATAATGTCAACATTGCAGGTGCCTTGTCAGGTTCGAAGCCAGTCACAAGTGGTGTCCCACAAGGTTGTGTCCTGGGACCTCTCTTATTTGGTATTTACTTTTCAGATGTGAAAGCAAACATAGGAGGGTTGTGGCCGACAAAGTTTACAGATGACTGCAACCTGGGCACCATAGTGAATACATCAGCCAGCACACACATCCTACAGACTGCCGTCACACAGACAGATAGCTGGTGCTGGACTCATGGCCTGAAACTGACTGCAACTGATGTGTAGCCATCCCTTTGGGAGGAACACAGTACCCACAGATCTGTACATAGACAGCAACCCAATGAGTACAGGAAACAAATCAGACAGCTGGGGACACATGTAGATAGTGACATCTCATTTGACACCCATGTTGCCAAAGTTGTTTGACAGACTTTCTATCTTGGCCACCTTATCATGGAGGGTATTCCATCCAGACCATAGGAGGTCATTGTACCACTATACTTCTCCCTTATCAGGCCCATGCTTGAATACAATGCCCCATTTGGTATGTACCTCAACCAGCACTTGCAGCAGCTGGAGAGACCCCACAAGTACCTTACCATGAAGATCAGGGATCTACAACACGTGTCATATACTTCCAGAATAACTAAAAACAAGCTTTTTTCAGTGTCATACCACATACGTACAGGTGACCTATGCCTGACATACAAGACCATGTCCAATCAGGATTTGGTAGACATGCTCCACTGCAAGCAATCCACATCCACCAGAAACATGGGAGCTAAAGATTTGAACCTCAGCACATACATGTATAGGACATGCTGAAGGGACAGAGTCATAACTCAGAGGCATCTCAAACTCTAGCATAGTATCCCAGTTCATGTTAGACAGAGTACCTCACTGACTCTCTTCAAGAGACATCTGGACAGCTGCATGTGGACAGGGGCACAGACTAGACAGAGGCATAGTCACATTATTCAATTATGTAAGGTGGTCATAATGTGTCACTACTAAGTCAGAGGCACAATATTTCGTATCTATGCAGTACACATATTACCACTATGAGGGGTGGCAATAGCAATATTCATCAAGGACACCCTCACCTCATGGTTGGTGGCAACACACGATGCATTGGACACCATCCGGGTGCAATTAACCATAGGCAAGACTGCTCTGCAGTTTGTAGCATGTTACAGGCCATCCTCTGAAACTCAGGTACCTCACAGAGCTTTCATGAAAACAGTGGCGGGGATACATGTACCTGCAAACACCATCACACTGGGTGATCCCAACTATCCAAATATAGACTGGGATCAGTACTACAGCCACAACACTCTAGCCCACAGGTTCCTAGAGTTCATACACTCACATGCCATGGAAGATCTAGTCACCATCCCCACAAGAGGAGACAACATAGTAGATCTCATCATCACAAACATGGGCTCACAATGTTCAACACCAGAGGTATACCCATCATTGGTGAGATCAGATCATAACCTACTCTCAGTGGAAGTCCACATCCCACCCCACCCCAGATAGAAAAGACCACAGTGCAGAACTTCTCAGAAGCCGACTACACACTTCTAATGACTGTTGTGGTCTCTTTCAAAGCCCCCAAGCCAGCAGACACCATTACCCAAGCCACTGTATCACTTACAACTGCCTTCTACCAGCACCTTCAGGACTGCATGGATGAGGCAATCCCAAACAAAACACAGACTCGTTGTACCAGAGGCAAGCATCCAGTGTGGTGGACCTCAGCCATAAACAAGCACTACAACACAAGGAAGGAGGTACTACAAGATAGAGCGATATCCGTGGAAGGGTAGACACCCCTGCTCAATATAGGTGAAACACTGAGTTCCCCCATGAAATCATCCAAGGCGAATATTGGGAGTAAACCCACTAAGGGCTCACGGGACAACCATGAGGCCTTTTATACATCGTTACACACCTGGGAGGAAACTCCCAGATATGCTCAGAATAGGCTCAGAATGCTGTAAATATCACTGAACCTACAGACATTGCCAACATACTGGCTGACAGGTTCAGTGCAGATTTCTCCCCCCACCCCTCCACCACAACTGGAGAGATATGTATGAAAGAGGATTGTAGCCCCCCAAACATCTCAAATGCTCAGGTGGGAACTGCTCTATCCAAGGGAAAGGACGCAGCATCCATGGGACCAGATGGTGTCCCTGGTTTTGTGCTCCATGAACTCACTGAAGAATTAAACCCGCAGTCAGGGCAGCTGTTTGATCTTAGCCTCAACTCAGGATATGTTCCCAAGGAGTGGCATATGTCAATGGTGGACCCACTTCACATGGGCGTGCCTCCACCAACCACGGAAACTACCATCCCATCAGCTTGACAAGCAGGGTCTGCTAAGCTATGGAGAAGATCATAATGGAAGTCATAGATGAGGACATAGGGGACTTGCAGACATTAGATCCAACCCAGTTAGGCTTTGTCGAGGGCAGATCATGCCTTTTAAACTTGGTTGACTGTTTCATAACAGACACCAAGGCCATTGACAAGGGCAAGGCACTCCACACAGCCTACCTTGACCTGGCAAAGGCTTTCAACACAATACCCCACTCGGGTATCATTGAAAACATCACCAGCTTAAATGTGAACCCATACATCACAAGATGGGTTGCAAACTGGCTACGTGACAGAACAGACAGGTTCAGACTTGCTGGTGCCATGTCACACTCCACAACTGTCACAAGTGGTGTCCCACAGGGCTCAGTCCTGGGCCCACTATTGCTCAGCATCTACTTTTCAGAAGTACAAGCAAACACAGCAGGATTATGGCTGACAAAGTTTGAAGATGACTGCAAACTGGGAACCATAGTTGGACACCCATCTGACACAGACATCCTTCAGAAGGGTGTCATAGACACGGATAACTGGTGCCAGAGCCATGGCCTTACATTAAACACTAAACAATGCATAGCCATACCCTTTGGGAAGAACAAGGTTACCACTAGTTCCCATGTAGGTGGCAATCCTCTAAGCACAGAGGAGGTTATCAGGGACCTGGGCACCCAGGTTGACAGTAACCTTTTGTTTGACACTCACGTTGCCAGGGTAGTTAGGTAGAACTTCTACATTGCCCACCTCATCATGCAGGGATTCACATCTAGATCCAGGGAGGTCATTGTTCCCCTGTACTCTTCACTCATCGGACCATTGATTGAGTGCAATGCCCCATTCAGCATGTATATGACCCGACACCTATGGCAATTGGATGGGCCCACAAATTCCTCGACAGGAGGAGAAAGGGTCTCAAACATATTTCTTATGCTGCCCGACTGAAGGAATTCCAGCTTGATTCCGTGACTTACCGTCTGCTCAGAGGTGACCTGTGCCTGACATCCAAGGCCATGTCCAAACCTGAGTTAATGTACACTTCACCTCAAGACCTCTACATCCATCAGAACTACAGTGGCAGGAGATTTAAACCTCAACACAGATATTAATAGGATGTGCTGGAGGGACAGATTCTTCAACCAGAGAGTCCCTATGCTGTGGAACAACATCCTGGTACATGTGAGGCTGAGTACCTCACTGGCTTTGTTCAAGTGAGATCTTAATCAATGGATGGGAGATTGCAGGTATGCCCCAGGGATAACCTCAGTATCACTGCTTGTCAGAGGCACAGCAATATAATGGGCAAATTATCCGTCAGAGTGAAGGGGCGGCAGACTCCACGGAACTCTGGTCTTGGCTTATAAATGCCCTAGGGCAGATAGCCTAGTATGAACCTGTGAACCTGTGAACATAGGCCTGGGGCAGTTCCTGCTATTAGGACAGTGGTCTGCAGCAAGCTATATAGTAGTAGTCAGTTTTAGCCATTGGTGTTTGACCATGGCTAATGCATGTTGCTTCTTGTTGTGGTAACAACAGGGGTGTGTGGTTATCCATGCCATTTATTGGTAGTCACCCTCATTTTGTATCTTGTTCCATGTTTTAGCACAAGAACAACACTGTATGAGGTGTGACCCTGGTAGTGTCAGGGTGCGCTTTGACCCTGTTTTCTATTACAGCACTGATATGTGCATTCCCTATACTGTGTGCATTTACACTGCACACATCTTGCTGTTTATACCTTTGGCATTGGGTAGCATTACATCTAGGTTCCTATCCCTTGTGATAGCTATGAGGTGGGTTTGTGTTTTGTGGTTTATGATTGGTGAGGGTGGATGTTAGTCATGGTCCTCAGGTGTGCATATGATACATGGTGTTACATTACTTAACACATGGCATTCATGCCTCAGGTGGTGCTGCAGGGCTGCCTCTGTCGGATGCACATACTACACTCCCTGTACGTTTGGAAGCAGGTTGTGTCATGTTAGGCATCCCTGTTACTGTATGAGTGAGTCAGAGCGGGTATCAGTCCCAGTGTTCCTACTGACCAAGCATATGTGCTATCGTTGCCTCTTTGCCAAGGCCAGGGCATACTGGGCACGCCTCCTTCTGCCTACTGGGACAAGGTCAGGTTGTTCCTCCTCCAAGTCACCCCTGCCTGTGGTGGCCTTGGCAATGGTGAGGCAATGTTTGGCCCAGCCCTGTGCTGGTCCTGCTGCAGCTGTTTCCGCAGGATCATATTATGTAGCATAGCACATATCATGATCATTTGGGTACATGTAGTTGGTGTGTACTGCAAAGCTCCACCAGACGTGTCCAGACACCGGAACCGTGACTTGAGCAGCCCAAACACACGCTCTATGATATTACGTGTTTGTGCGTGTGCCTCATTATGGCGTTCCTGTTCGGGTGTGTGTGCATTTCTGATGGGTGTCATCAGCCACGGCTCAAGTGCATAACCAGCATCCCCCACTAGGTGTCCGTGTGGGAAGTCCCCATTGGCAAATGATTGGTACAGCTGCGTCAGATGCCAGATGTGGGAATCGTGGTAGCTCCCAGGGCAGCCAGCACACACATTCATTATTATGCCCTGGGCATCACACACGACCTGGCAGTTGATGGAGGGTATCCCTTGCGGTTAATGTAGACTCTACCCGCTCACCGGATGGTGCCTTGATGCGTATGCGTGCAGTCTATTGCACCCAGCACCTCAGGGTATCCCGCTATTTGCTGGAAGAGACGCATATTGCTGGCCACAACCTCACGGTCATTAGGGACATATATATGATCACTGACATGTGGTGACATGGCATCCAGGAACTGGTGCAGTACCCTGGAGGCTGATGCCTGTGATATCCCCATCATATCGCCAGTTGGTCTCTGGAAGGTACCTGTTGCTAGTATTCTTAGGCCAACACATACCTTGGTTTCCACTGGGATGGGTTCCCCTCTGTTGGTTCTGTGTGTGAGGCGTGGCCTGCACAGCTCAACAATCTGCTGCAGGAGCTCTCTGTCCACTCTATAGCTCTACTATCTCCAGCTCATGTAACCCATGGTAGGTGACCCTGGGCCTGTATACTCTTCTCCTTCTCCTCACTCTGGGTTGTCTGTCAGCATCTGCATTATCACCACCCTCAGCAATTCGCCTATGTCTGATTATAACAGCTATGGCAGCCCCTAGCATTTCTGCTCTGAGTTCAGCTTTTTCAGTTTTCAATTCTGATAGCTTAGTTTCTGGCAGTATCTCTTGTGAGAAACAGCCTGCACTGCTCTCTGTTGTGTTTTAAGTGCTGGGTTGGGTTTCTAGTCTGCCTGTGTAATTGCCTGCTTCCAATTATTTCCACCAATTAACTCCAGCAGTATTCCCTGGCAGTTTCCCTGTATTTTGGTTGTTTCCTGCTTCCTCTCTGTTTCCTGAGGGGGATCAATGTGCACACCAGCTTAAACACGCTCACAGTCACTTAAACGCGTACACATCCCTACACGGTGTTACACGCGCGCACACATCCTTACACGGTGTTAGCTAGGCTGATTCATGCTAAAACGCGTGCACACTGCCTTACACACGTGCACGCCCGCGCAAACCGTTGTAAACAGTTTGCAACACGCTCCCACATGTAGAACCTGCCTCACACGCGCGCACGCAGCATGCACGTATATCAAGAAACTTTGAGTGTAGGGATAGCGTATGCCCTCAATTTCTTCACTTTCCTAGTGTTCTGTTGGGACACACCTCCCTCCCTGATGTCTGTCTGTCATCTCTTACCTTACATTGCCCTCCAATCTGGTACATTTCTTTATATCCTTCCCCCCCATGATGTCACCTACCTCTTACTCTGTTCCTCCCCTTCTCTAACTCTTACACTACTCAGAAAGTGCTCATTACCTATGTGGCAGTGTGATTCAGTATTGTAACCCTCATTTACATAGGATTGCCTAGTAATGCTTAGTTACATATCTTACACGGAGCTTCCCCCCCTTGACAACCACTAAACGGAGGCCATATTGTTTTTGCTCTGCAAGTCCCTCCATTGACATTTCATGTAATACATAAATCCCACAATTGTGGGCTTATAAGCTTCGGTTTTCAGTTTTAGGTAGCGCACCGCTTATGCTGGTGTGCGCTACAGTTAAACACATAAATCCGTGGAAAAAAAAAAAAGTTATATAACTTTTTTTGCAATTTTTCATGCCAATGGCCACATATTTGGCCATTGGCATGCTATAACAAATGCACCCTTTATTTGGAGCTGACATAGCTCCGTTTTAATTTTGCAGAAATGTACTCAGTTGTCAGCTGAGTACATTTCTGCAGCTAACACGTCCGTTACACGGACTGGTTTGGGCTTCGTGGATCGCTCACATACCTCATTTGCATATCTTGGAGCTGCAAATGAGGTATTGAGCATTTCCACGCCCACTCCGTGTAAGAGACGTGTTAGCTGTCTCTTACACGGAGATTTGGGCTGTTGCTGAATCAGGAGGCTTACACGGAGGCTTACACTACTCTTAAACTCCGTGTAAGCCTTCCTGAATCTGGCCCTAGGTCATTTTATGTATCTCCTAGAACAAGCACTTAGTTTATAAGGACTTGTTTTTTCCTAAATTTTTGTATAGACAGTGGCTGTCATTTAGATTAATGCACACTATGATTGCAGGAGCATCTATATATATGCCATTACAAGTTAGGGTTATTTCTTAAAAATAATGGGCGTTAGGTCCACATACCTAACTTTAAGCTCAGCCTTAGCTAGGACTCATACTGTATGAAATATAACTAAGGTAACAACATATCAGACAAAACAATATCAGTGTAACTGACAAAAAATGAGAGGGCTGCTGAGGGGAAGCCACGTTAACTGGTGATTTTTCAACCCTTCCGCCACAGTGCATAAAGATTCTCAACTACCAAGACAGACAAGGTCTACCCCTGTACTCTATCTGTTGCAGTGACTGAGGTGTAGAATTCTGTGCTGTTAAGGATATGACACTCCATGAAAACTTTGAGATTTTACACCTCAAGAAATCCAACGACTCCATGAATATTTAATCTAAGGCTTTTAACCTACATCAACCAATAATTAAGCTATGCTACAAGGGCAGATAAATACCGTCACTTCCTTTGAGGCAAAGTCTTACAATTGGATGGGTGCCTGTCAAGTCATCCCCAGACCTGACATGTTTTTCCCTTCTGCATTCAGGATGTGTCATATAAAGGTGGACATTCACAAAGTGGTTATAGTCCATGGATTAGCACTGCTTATAAACTTAAAGAACTTATGAATCTGTGAATACAAGTGTGACATTTAATGGATACAAAGCAGCTCTGATATTCACCCACATTATTATGAGCTGTGGTTACATTCCAATGAGCCACAGTTAAATCTGCAAGTCTCAGTTTCAGTGTTGACTTATTGCTTAAATGCAATAGAGTGTGAAATGGGATATATGTTACCTAGAAATAAATGAATGAAAATACAGTGGCAAGTTCATTTCTCTATTTAAAATATAAATAAAAGTACTAGACTCACTTTCTGACGAGACAGTTTACTGTATATTATTAGAAATTTAAATGAGTACCTTGAATAATTTTTCAAACCTTGCGTTTGCTCCAGTCTGAAACAGAAGAAATAACTGTTTAGAAGATATGTTGATGTCCAGTTATTCTTTTTATATTCACTATTCGTTAATATACTCTGTAAGTGTAACAGAATAAATATGTTACACAGAAATCACTCAAATTCTAATGCAAAATAAAAAGGCACATTATGGAACCAGTACTAGAGAAAACGGTGAAGTCAAACATTTGTATAGGACCGTTTTATTGATAACATACTGACCAAGTCCCAAGTCCAACTCACTGAAACTCCAGGACACTCACCAAATCAGTTTCAGTGTTTCAAATGAAATTTAAGGGTACAGCATGTCAATTTTACCCTATTTTGAGCAAAGAGGCAAACCATCTTCCACCCCTTCATGTTTGTAAGGGAGTAGGACCTGTACGTCACATACCTGTTCTGTGAATATATTCTAAATCTGAAGCTGCGTGGCCTCAGAGTCAAGGAAATATTTTCTTAGGATAAAATAATTCTCTTCTGTTCTTAAGGAAATAAAAGATTGTACACAGAATTTGCTGCTCAGCATAGATGTATATTAATACATTAGCTTAGACAATTGCAAGAAATTAAGACATTAAAAAAACACAGAGGTATTCAGTTTAGTATGTATGATATGGAGGTAGTCCTTCCATACTAGTTTGCTATTCACCTTCTGAGTTAGTATTTCTAGACAAGAGAGTTAAAACGATCCTTAATCTATAAGTACAGAGGAGGATGGTCTGTGTGTACTCAATGATGGATGGTCAATGTATTCCCATTGATGGATGGTCAGTGTGTACTCACTTATGGATGGTCAATGCAGACTCATTGATGAATGGTCAGTGCATTCTCATTGATGGATGGTCATTGTATACTCACTAAGGGATGGTCAATGCAGACTGATTGATGGATGGTCAGTGCATTCTCATTGATGGATGGTCATTGTATACTCACTAATGGATGGTCAATGCAGACTCATTGATGGATAGTCAGTGCATTTTCACTGATAGATGGTCATTGTATACTCACTAATGGATGGTCAATGCAGACTCATTGATGGATGGTTAGTGTTTGCTCCCTGATGGATGGTCAGTGCATTTTCATTGATGGATGGTCAGTGCATTCTCATTGACAGATGGTCAATGTGAACTCATTATGTCCCAAGTTAAGAGACAGCTTCTTGATACTATACCTCAAGCCAGATGTCAGCACCACAGTAGTATACCCCAATTCAGCACCAGTAACAAAGCTATGTGCTCTCTGTAAGGTATTAACACCACAGATCTGCACCAAGCTAAGAATCAGCATCACAAAAGGAAGGTGCAGACTAGAATGATATATGGTATACCCCAGATAACCACACAAACTCCAAATGACAAAAACAGCAGCGCTGGGTTCAGCTACAAAAGCCGACTCACAGTTTATCCAAGAATTTATTTCATAAAACACAGGAAAGGTGTAGTCACATAAAAATCCAAAATATATAAACAGTATTCCAAGCGCTTTCATCTCTGGTGAATCAGAGACCTTTTCAAAGAAATTAGAAAACTGTTACTAAGCTCAATTTAAACAAACAGATCCACCCCCAATTAACATTGAACCAATAAAATAGAACCATAGAATGAATATTCATAAAGTTCATAAATATTCAACAGTCACTGTACAATTCAACCATAGAACCCATGTCATGATAAAAAACACACTAAAATGTACAGCAAATAACACACCAATCCGCAAAAATCGTGCCCTTGTCAAAATAGTATAGGTTAAATTGCTATTAATAAACATATACATATGTACATATAAAATGTAAAATTATATAAATACATATAAAAAATGTATATCAATTCATTTATCTGTTAATGCTTTTAACTTCAAGAAACAGGCTAAGGATAGAGCATCATTTATTTTTGTTTACCGCAGGAACACATGCCAACCTGGGTATCAGCTTCACAACAGTGCACACAAAACTAGGGACAGCAGCTCAGTAGCCTGAGACATGAGTGGGCCAGTACCACAACAGTGCACACAAAACTAGGGACAGGAGCTCAGTAGCCTGTGACACGAGTGGGCCAGTACCACAACAGTGCACACATAATTAGGGACAGGAGCTCAGTAGCCTGTGACATGAGTGGGCCAGTACCACAACAGTGCACACAAAATTAGGGACAGGAGCTCAGTAGCTGCGACATGAGTGGGCCAGTACCACAACAGTACACACAAAACTAGGGACAGGAGCTCAGTAGCCTGCGACACGAGTGGGCCAGTACCACAACAGTGCACACAAAATTAGGGACAGGAGCTCAGTAGCCTGTGACAGGAATGGGCCAGTACCACAACAGTGCACACAAAACTAGGGACAGGAGCTCAGTAACCTGCAACATGAGTGGGCCAGTACATACCAGCACACAAAACTAGGGACAGGAGCTCAGTAGCCTGTGACATGAGTGGGCCAGTACCACAACAGTGCACACAAAACTAGGGACAGCACCTCAGTAGCCTACCACAGGAATGGGCCAGTATTACAACAGCTCTCCCAGAGTTAGGGTTAACATCCCAGCACAATGCCTCAGGGTCAACTTCCCCATGATGTCACCTACCTCTTACTCTGTTCCTCCCCATCTCTAACTCTTACACTACTCAGAAAGTGCTCATTACCTATGTGGCAGTGTGATTCAGTATTGTAACCCTCATTTACATAGGATTGCCTAGTAATGCTTAGTTACATATCTTACGGAGCTTCCCCCCCTTGACAACCACTAAACGGAGGCCATATTGTTTTTGCTCTGCAAGTCCCTCCATTGACATTTCATGTAATACATAAATCCCACAATTGTGGGCTTATAAGCTTCGGTTTTCAGTTTTAGGTAGCGCACCCGCTTTGCTGGTGTGCTTACAGTTAAACACATAAATCCCGTGGAAAAAAAAAAAGTTATATAACTTTTTTTTGCAACACTTTTTCATGCCAATGGCCACATATTTGGCCATTGGCATGCTTACTGTAACAAATGCACCCTTTATTTGAGCTGACATAGCTCCGTTTTTAATTTTGCAGAAATGTACTCAGTTGTCAGCTGAGTACATTTCTGCAGCTAACACGTCTGCTACGGACTGGTTTGGCTTCGTGGATCGCTCACATACCTCATTTGCATATCTTGGAGCTGCAAATGAGGTATTGAGCATTTCACGCCCACTCCGTGTAAGAGACGTGTTAGCTGTCTCTTACACGGAGATTTGGGCTGTTGCTGAATCAGGAGGTTTACACGGAGGCTTACACTACTCTTAAACTCCGTGTAAGCCTTCCTGAATCTGGCCCTAGGTCATTTATGTATCTCCTAGAACAAGCACTTAGTTTATAAGGACTTGTTTTTTCCTAAATTTTTGTATAGACAGTGGCTGTCATTTAGATTAATGCACACTATGATTGCAGGAGCATCTATATATATGCCATTACAAGTTAGGGTTATTTCTTAAAAATAATGGGCGTTAGGTCCACATACCTAACTTTAAGCTCAGCCTTAGCTAGGACTCATACTGTATGAAATATAACTAAGGTAACAACATATCAGACAAAACAATATCAGTGTAACTGACAAAAAATGAGAGGGCTGCTGAGGGGAAGCCACGTTAACTGGTGATTTTTCAACCCTTCCGCCACAGTGCATAAAGATTCTCAACTACCAAGACAGACAAGGTCTACCCCTGTACTCTATCTGTTGCAGTGACTGAGGTGTAGAATTCTGTGCTGTTAAGGATATGACACTCCATGAAAACTTTGAGATTTTACACCTCAAGAAATCCAACGACTCCATGAATATTTAATCTAAGGCTTTTAACCTACATCAACCAATAATTAAGCTATGCTACAAGGGCAGATAAATACCGTCACTTCCTTTGAGGCAAAGTCTTACAATTGGATGGGTGCCTGTCAAGTCATCCCCAGACCTGACATGTTTTTCCCTTCTGCATTCAGGATGTGTCATATAAAGGTGGACATTCACAAAGTGGTTATAGTCCATGGATTAGCACTGCTTATAAACTTAAAGAACTTATGAATCTGTGAATACAAGTGTGACATTTAATGGATACAAAGCAGCTCTGATATTCACCCACATTATTATGAGCTGTGGTTACATTCCAATGAGCCACAGTTAAATCTGCAAGTCTCAGTTTCAGTGTTGACTTATTGCTTAAATGCAATAGAGTGTGAAATGGGATATATGTTACCTAGAAATAAATGAATGAAAATACAGTGGCAAGTTCATTTCTCTATTTAAAATATAAATAAAAGTACTCGACTCACTTTCTGACGAGACAGTTTACTGTATATTATTAGAAATTTAAATGAGTACCTTGAATAATTTTTTCAAAGCTTGCGTTTGCTCCAGTCTGAAACAGAAGAAATAACTGTTTAGAAGATAT
Source organism: Protopterus annectens (assembly GCF_019279795.1). Classification (NCBI taxonomy): domain Eukaryota; kingdom Metazoa; phylum Chordata; order Ceratodontiformes; family Protopteridae; genus Protopterus; species Protopterus annectens. The sequence goes on along the minus strand of NC_056743.1, from coordinate 1,893,212,834 downwards.
GTTGATGTCCAGTTATTCTTTTTATATTCACTATTCGTTAATATACTCTGTAAGTGTAACAGAATAAATATGTTACACAGAAATCACTCAAATTCTAATGCAAAATAAAAAGGCACATTATGGAACCAGTACTAGAGAAAACGGTGAAGTCAAACATTTGTATAGGACCGTTTTATTGATAACATACTGACCAAGTCCCAAGTCCAACTCACTGAAACTCCAGGACACTCACCAAATCAGTTTCAGTGTTTCAAATGAAATTTAAGGGTACAGCATGTCAATTTTACCCTATTTTGAGCAAAGAGGCAAACCATCTTCCACCCCTTCATGTTTGTAAGGGAGTAGGACCTGTCGTCACACGTCACATACCTGTTCTGTGAATATATTCTAAATCTGAAGCTGCGTGGCCTCAGAGTCAAGGAAATATTTTCTTAGGATAAAATAATTCTCTTCTGTTCTTAAGGAAATAAAAGATTGTACACAGAATTTGCTGCTCAGCATAGATGTATATTAATACATTAGCTTAGACAATTGCAAGAAATTAAGACATTAAAAACACAGAGGTATTCAGTTTAGTATGTATGATATGGAGGTAGTCCTTCCATACTAGTTTGCTATTCACCTTCTGAGTTAGTATTTCTAGACAAGAGAGTTAAAACGATCCTTAATCTATAAGTACAGAGGAGGATGGTCTGTGTGTACTCAATGATGGATGGTCAATGTATTCCCATTGATGGATGGTCAGTGTGTACTCACTTATGGATGGTCAATGCAGACTCATTGATGAATGGTCAGTGCATTCTCATTGATGGATGGTCATTGTATACTCACTAAGGGATGGTCAATGCAGACTGATTGATGGATGGTCAGTGCATTCTCATTGATGGATGGTCATTGTATACTCACTAATGGATGGTCAATGCAGACTCATTGATGGATAGTCAGTGCATTTTCACTGATAGATGGTCATTGTATACTCACTAATGGATGGTCAATGCAGACTCATTGATGGATGGTTAGTGTTTGCTCCCTGATGGATGGTCAGTGCATTTTCATTGATGGATGGTCAGTGCATTCTCATTGACAGATGGTCAATGTGAACTCATTATGTCCCAAGTTAAGAGACAGCTTCTTGATACTATACCTCAAGCCAGATGTCAGCACCACAGTAGTATACCCCAATTCAGCACCAGTAACAAAGCTATGTGCTCTCTGTAAGGTATTAACACCACAGATCTGCACCAAGCTAAGAATCAGCATCACAAAAGGAAGGTGCAGACTAGAATGATATATGGTATACCCCAGATAACCACACAAACTCCAAATGACAAAAACAGCAGCGCTGGGTTCAGCTACAAAAGCCGACTCACAGTTTATCCAAGAATTTATTTCATAAAACACAGGAAAGGTGTAGTCACATAAAAATCCAAAATATATAAACAGTATTCCAAGCGCTTTCATCTCTGGTGAATCAGAGACCTTTTCAAAGAAATTAGAAAACTGTTACTAAGCTCAATTTAAACAAACAGATCCACCCCCAATTAACATTGAACCAATAAAATAGAACCATAGAATGAATATTCATAAAGTTCATAAATATTCAACAGTCACTGTACAATTCAACCATAGAACCCATGTCATGATAAAAAACACACTAAAATGTACAGCAAATAACACACCAATCCGCAAAAATCGTGCCCTTGTCAAAATAGTATAGGTTAAATTGCTATTAATAAACATATACATATGTACATATAAAATGTAAAATTATATAAATACATATAAAAAATGTATATCAATTCATTTATCTGTTAATGCTTTTAACTTCAAGAAACAGGCTAAGGATAGAGCATCATTTATTTTTGTTTACCGCAGGAACACATGCCAACCTGGGTATCAGCTTCACAACAGTGCACACAAAACTAGGGACAGCAGCTCAGTAGCCTGAGACATGAGTGGGCCAGTACCACAACAGTGCACACAAAACTAGGGACAGGAGCTCAGTAGCCTGTGACACGAGTGGGCCAGTACCACAACAGTGCACACATAATTAGGGACAGGAGCTCAGTAGCCTGTGACATGAGTGGGCCAGTACCACAACAGTGCACACAAAATTAGGGACAGGAGCTCAGTAGCCTGCGACATGAGTGGGCCAGTACCACAACAGTACACACAAAACTAGGGACAGGAGCTCAGTAGCCTGCGACACGAGTGGGCCAGTACCACAACAGTGCACACAAAATTAGGGACAGGAGCTCAGTAGCCTGTGACAGGAATGGGCCAGTACCACAACAGTGCACACAAAACTAGGGACAGGAGCTCAGTAACCTGCAACATGAGTGGGCCAGTACATACCAGCACACAAAACTAGGGACAGGAGCTCAGTAGCCTGTGACATGAGTGGGCCAGTACCACAACAGTGCACACAAAACTAGGGACAGCACCTCAGTAGCCTACCACAGGAATGGGCCAGTATTACAACAGCTCTCCCAGAGTTAGGGTTAACATCCCAGCACAATGCCTCAGGGTAAGGGTCAACATCAGTAAAGTACACCTCAGGTTCACCCCAAGCTAAGCCTCAGCAACACAGTAGTGCAATGAAACTACTGGTCAGCATCAAACCAGAACTACCTCCAAACTAAGGTCAGTGCCACAGTGGTACCCCAGAAACTAAGAGTCAGAGCTATGACAGTGTACTTAAAGTGAGAGCAAGCACCACAATGGTACATCGTAGGGCAAGGTCAGTACTATGGCAGTACACTCCACGCTAAGGTCAATGCCATAGCAGTACACCCCAAACTAAGGTCAGTGCCATAGCAGTACACCACAAACTAAGATCAGTGCCAGAGCAGTACACCCCCAAACTAAGGTCCATGGTATAGCATTACACCCTTCAGTACCACAGCAGTACATCCTAAGCTAAGGTCTGTGCCACAGCAGTACACCCCAAACTAAGATTAATACAATAGCAGTACACCCCAAACTAAGGTCAGTACCTCTGCAGTACACCCCAAACTAGGGCCAATGCCATAGGAGTACAACACAAACTAAGGTCCATGCCATAGCAGCACACCACAAACTAAGGTCCATGCCAGAGCAGCACACCACAGTCTAAGCTCAATGCCATAGCAATGCACCCCAAACTAAGGTCAATGCCATAGCAGTACACCCCAAACTAAGGGCAATGCCATAGCAGTACACCCCAAACTAATGTCAGTGCCAGAGCAGTGCACCTCAAACTAAGATTAATGCTATAGCAGTACACCCCAAACTAAGGTCAGTACCTCAGCAGTACAACCCCAAACTAAGGTCAATGCCATAGGAGTACACCACAAGCTAAGGTCTATGTCATAGCAGCACACCACAAACCAAGGTCAATGCCATAGCAGTACACCCCAAACTAAGGTCCATGCCATAGCAGCACACCACAAACTAAGGTCAATGCCATAGCAGTACATCCCAAACGTCAGTCAGTACTACAGCAGTACATCCCAAACTAAAGTCAATGCCATAGCAGTACACCCCAAACTAAGGTCAATGCCATAGCAGTACATCCCAAACTAAAGCCAATGCCATAGCAGAACACCCCAAACTAAGGTCAGTGCCAGAGCAGTACATCTCAAACTAAGATTAATGCCATAGCAGTACACTCCAAACTGAGGTCCATGCCATAGCAGCACACTACAAACTAAGGTCAATGCCATAGCAGTACATCCCAAACTTCAGTCAGTACTACAGCAGTACATCCCAAACTAAAGTCAATGCCATAGCAGTACACCCCAAACTAAGGTCAATGCCATAGCAGTACACCCCAAACTAAGGTGAATGCCATAACAGTACACCCTAAACTAAATTTGATTCCATAGCAGTACACCCCAAACTAAGGTCCATGCCATAGAAATACACCCCAAACTAAGGTCAGTGCCATAGCAGTACACCCCAAACTAAAGTCAGTGCAACAGCTGTACACCCCAAACTAAGATTAATGCCATAGCAGTACACCCCAAACTAAGGTCAGTACCACAGCAGTGCACCCCAAACTAAGGTCAGTACATCAGCAGTACATGATAAACTAAGGTTAATGCCATAGGAGTACACCCCAAACTAAGGTCCATGCCATAACAGTACACCCCAAACTAAGGTCAGTATCTCAGCCATACACCCCAAACTAAGATCAGTACCACAACAGTACATCCTAAACTAAGGTCAGTACCACAGCAGTACACTCCAAACATCAGTCAGTGCTACAGCAGTACACCCCAAATTAAGGTCAGTACCTCAGCAATACACCCCAAACTAAGGTCCATGCCATAGCAGCACACCACAAACTAAGGTCAGTACCACAGCAGTACACCCCAAACTAAGGTCAGTGCCACAACAGTACACCCCAAACTAAGGTCAGTACCACAGCAGTACATCCTAAACTAAGGTCAGTACATCAGCAGTACACCCCAAACTAAGGTCACCACCACAGCAGTACACCCCAAACTAAGGTCAGTACCACAGCAGTACACCCCAGACTACAGTCAGTACCACAGCAGTACATAGGTTCATAGGTACATAGGTGTGTACTAGGCTAATGGCCCTGGGGCGTTTACAAGCCTAGCCCATAGGATTACCCTGGCATCATGCCACCCAACTTTAATTTACAGTGCCTCTGTCGAGTAGAGCCACTGGAGTGATCTGCTGGGTGAAGTTTCTATTTCCCATCCACTCATCAAGATTCCTCTTGAAGAGGGCCAGTGAGGTGCTCTGTTTGACATGTATGGGAAGTCTATTCCATAGCATGGACAGTCTCTGGGTTATGAACCTGTCCCTCCAGCATGTTCTGTTAATTGTGGTATTGAGGTTGAGGTATCTGGTGCATGTGGTGTGGAGGGATTGGGATTTCTTTAAATGTAGCATTTCTAACAGAGCTGGGTCAGACATGGCTTTGTAAGTCAAGCAGAGATCGCCTCTAAGTAGGTGATATGAGACAGAGAATAGTTGGAGTTTTTTGAGTCTGTCCATATAGGACAAGTGTTTAAGGCCTAGGACCCTCTTTGTGAGGTACTTTTGTGGCCTCTCCACTTGTTGCAGGTGTCTAGTGAGGTACATGCCAAATGGGGCATTGTACTCGATGACTGGCCTAATGAGCGAAGAGTTGAGGGAGACAATGACGTCTTTCTTCCTGGATGCAAAACCCTTAGTAATGAGATGTGCTACATGGAAGGACTTTCTGACCACAGTGGCAATGTGGTGGTCAAAAGAGAGGTTGCTGTCAACCTGTGTTCCCAGATCTCTTATAACGCCTTCTGTATTCAGTGGACTACCATCAATGTGATAATTCATGGGAACCGGATTTTTCTCAAAGGGGATTACGACACATTTTTTCACATTGAGCTTAAGGCCATGGTTCTGACACCAGTGGTTGATCTCAGAGATGCCTTTCTGTAGGATATCAACATCACTTGGGGAGTTAATAATAGCTCCCAACTTGCAATCATCTGTGATCTCTGTCAGCCAGACTCCCTTCGTGTTGGCCTAGACTTCAGAGAAGTAGAAATGAAACAGGAGAGGACCCAGGACCAAGCCCTGTGGGACTCCACTCATGACTGGTCAGCAGTCTGTCTTGGAGTCATCTGCTTTCACACTGGGTTCTTCTGTCACCCAGTTTGCAACCCACCTAGAGATATAGAGGTTGATGCCAACTTAGTGAGTTTTTCTATGATTCCTGAGTGGGGAATGGTATCGAAGGCCTTGTCAAGATCAAGGTAGGCTGTATGAGCCTCCTTGCCTTCATCCACAGCTCTGGTGACTGACTCAAAGAAGTTGACCAGGTTGAGTAGGCATGATCTACCCTTCACAAAACCAAACTGTGTAGGATCCAGAGTTTGTAGACTGCCTATATCCTTGCTTATTAGGTCCATGATGATGATGCATTCCATAGCTTTGCATATCAGACTCATCAGGCTAATGGGGTGATAGTTCCCATGGTCTGCAATTGCTCCTCCTTTGTGGAGAGAGATGACTGTCGCAGTGCGCCATTCAGTATGGACAAAACCTGAGTTGAGGCTGTGATTGAACAGGACACATAGGTGAGGTGCCAGTTCACTTTATAGTCCATGTAGAACACAGCCAGGGATATTGTCAGGTCCCATAGAAGCTGTATTCTTGGCCTTGGACAGTGCTGTTTTAACCTGTGCAGCAGTAATACTGGGTGCCTGGCAATCTACTGGTACTGTGATTGGTCCTTTGGGGGTGGAGAGAGGGGTAAAGTTGGCACTCAATCTGTCGGCCAGTATATTGGCAATATCTATTAGCTCGGTATAGGAGGTACCATTGTGCAGTATCTCAGAGCAAATCTGGATATTGCCATGGAGATTCTTTATATAGCTATAGAAGTCCTTGTGGTTGTCTTTACTATCTGCTGCAATTTTATTTTCATAGCTGGCTTTAGAGGATTTGATGAGGATCTCAACTTTTTTCCAGTCTTGGGACTTCACCTTATTCCGCATCAGTTTCCTCCTTTTGTTGTAGAGTTTGTTTATGGCAGGGGACCACCAGATTGGCTTTCTTTTTTTGGAGGAAAGCATCTTGGTTCTATTGGGTATGGCAAGATCCATGCATCTGTGTATGTGTTCGTACAGTGCATTGGTGTATGATTCAGCAGTCATGCAACTATTCTCTATTTGCAAGGGTGCCGTGAAGTTAGCCACCTCTGTTTTTAGGAGCCCAAAGTTAACTTTGGAGAAGTTTTCATGGTGGTTACCTATACGGGAGTGGGGGTGGGAGGCATGTGGATTTCCAAGGTGATTAGTTTGTGATTGGATCTAACCAGGGAGGAATTGACTATTGGTGTAGAACAACGGTTGCCCGTGTTAGTAATGACGAGATCAAGGATGTTGCTACCTCTAGTGAGGATAAGAACAAGCTGGTCCAGTGCATTGAATTAATGAATTCCAGGAAATGTTGGGCACGTGTATTGGTACATGAGTAATTTTTCAAGTTAATGGAGGGGTAGTTGAAGTCGCCCAGTATGAGAGTGTTAGGCTGGACCCTAATATTCTCCAGGGTGCTTAGGAATGTGGCATGTGAGTCTTGGGACATGTTTTGGGACCTATAGCAGGCTATGACCTGAAATGCTGTCTTACCCAGTGTTAGCTGCACTGGAAGTATCTCTGATGCATTATATTGGGCTACCAGTCTGGAGGTGCGCACGTCCATTATGAAAATATAAACACCACCACCTTTGGAGCTTTGGTCCAAGTTCTGGGGCCAAAAGGTGTGGAATGAGTTATAGCCTGGTAGTGTAGAATTGCTTTCTGCTGCTTTGAACCAGGTCTCTGTTACAGCACATTTTAAGGAGTGCTTCAAGATAGTGCATTTTGAGATTTAGACTTGTAGCGTTGAGCAGCATGACCCACAGATTGCATTTGTTTGTAGCTGTTACTGTGGTAATTTGGTCTTTGGAACACTGCCTAAAAAATGCACTATAGATGTGGCAAGAGCCTGGTCAGTATCCAAAAGCCCATGGGTGACAGATGCAGGCCATATCTGGCAAAGTATCGAGGTTTGTTAATCGTGTCATCCCAGGCAGACAAATACTGGATCCCCTTAGAATGACACCAGAAACTTAGCCAATAGTAAAAATCAGTCATTTTCTGCTTGTACTGTGGTATCACTCTGGGTGATGGGAGGATGCTGCTCAGGGCTAGGGTCATACCCACCTGACTACATAATCCGAGAGCTCCTCCATGTCTCTTTTTATGTAGTCCAGGGAGGTATGTCTCAGGTCATTCACACCTACATGTACAATGACAGAGTCATATTTGTCCCTGTTGTTGAGGGACCTGAGTGCATGGATTATGTGGTGAATCCTGGCACCTGACAGGCAGCTGACTGTTACTTTCTCCTTATTCAACCTAGTGAGTGGGACATCAGTGTGCCTCACTATCGAGTCACCTATGACTAGTGTGTTGGGCATGCTGTTTTGTCTTAGGAGCTTTAGTTGAGTGGCACATTGTTTAGGAAAGTTAGGTGTCTCATGATTAGTGTTGTGTTGTGGTGGTCAAGTGCATTTCTGTCTTGGAGGTCTCTGCTCTTTGGATATATTTTTATTGAGAGCCTCTGTGAAGGTGGGTGTTTGGTTTGTGTTTTTATGTAAAGGCAGTGCTGGTGTGTGTTCTAAAGAGCTATGTGTTCCATGTGGTGTGGTGCAAGTGTTGACCTTCTCCTCTTGACCAGCTATTTCGGTCTTGGTTGGAGAGTGCATGGCTTCCAATTTGGATACATAAGCGCATCTCTTGCAAGTCTGAGTGTTGGGAGGTAAGAGGAGAGGGTTGTCAGTGTATATGAGACAGTTGCTGCATTGCCTCAGGATGCTCAATTTCACCAGGTTAATAGGAGAAAGCACAGGGGACTGACCTTTAAACATGCCTGAAGGGCTGGGCATTAATAATAAGTACTGCAGCTGTTTCCTTGTAGAACGTTTAGTGCTAGTAGCACTTTTGTGTGCTACAATAATTGCTACAAGAAGTCTGGTAAAGTGCTAAACTAATAATCTAGTAAAAGTGCAGGAGAGGAGAGAACTATCTAAGGGAAAAATTGAAGAGCAGACTTTGGCACCATTCAGAAACTTGCAAACAGTCTTAGATACAGCATATCTGTATCTGGACTACACTAGTTACAGTAAAGGTGGAAAACAAATGCAAATGCAGACTTTTAAACCAGAAAGTTGAAAGAGATGGAAAACTGCCCAAAAGGCCAATGAACTACAATTTCTGGGCCAGAAACCACTCCTTTTGTGGTAGATAGGCTACCTAGTGCTTACCACTCCCACTGATAAGCTAGAAGGCTTCTCTCCAACACAGAAAGGCTTGGGGAACTCAGAAGTTTACAAAAAGTCCTAGATACAGTATTGTATCTGGACTAGACTAGTTATAGAAAAGGCAGGAAAGGAAACAAGCTTAGAATTTATTTTTACAGAAGAGCAACTAAAACAGCTTACAAACAATTAAAGTGCAGTGCAAGCTAGCACACTTGAGTGTGTAGCAATATTAAAGTACATACAGTTTAAATAAAGGCAATTTATTCAGACTGTATTCTGAACTGAATTCAATTATTGTTTTGTTCAACTCTGGACAGTTAAAAACTGCCAAAAAATATACTTTTCAGCTGAGAAGCACACTCAGTCAGAACACAAGGAGATTCTAGAAAAGTTTTTTTTTTTTCCATAGTAAGGCCAGTACTACAGCAGTACACCCCAACATAAGATCAGTGCCAGAGTAGTACACCTTAGCTATAGGTAAGCACCCCAACAATACACCATAATAAACAAATTCCTGAGGAAAAGAGAGGTAGAATCTGCATGTACTCAGCATAACAATATGTGCATAACAATAATAATGCATCTAGTATGGAAAGTATGGAAACCTGTAGGACAGTGCAAGTAAGACAGCAAGAGGCAGAAGAATTCAACGCAACACTACTGATAGTGTATGCCAGAGAAGTAGGAGGCACAAGTAAGGGTTGTTTCAGTAATATGTCTAGAATAAAAATCAAACTGGAATAGGTGAAAGAAGTCATTGTCTCATGAGTAACAGTCAAACCGTTACTAAACAATCTTCTGCAAAACTTACCCAAAATGAAGGTTGGAGATGGCTCAGCACCTGTTCAGATTATTAGGGTCTTAGGTAGCCTATTCACAGGATAGCAGTAATGAATGCCTCATTCAGCATAGATAAAAAACTCTATCGCAAGGATACGTAGCAACAGTCTGGTAAATAGATGCACTCAGTTCATTTAGGTAGGACAAAACCACCCTAACACAGGAGGGTCCAAGTCACAAGTACTCATGCATATACAGAAAACGTCACCATAAATAGGTAAGAGGAATTCACATCATGATGAAGACAGTAGCATGTTCATAGGACTGCCCAAATACCATGCTGACATAGCATGCTTGAAGCCTGGTATAACTGAGGCAAGTTTGCCAACAAACAACAGAACAGCTAAATCACAGACCTCAGAAAACAAATCTTTGTTTGTGGCCAGGCAATGTGGATTTATGTCCAGGCAATCTGGCCTGCATAACTCTACAGCTGTTCAGAAGGTACCAGCTGGATGGTTTGTTCACCAGAGATCTCTTGAGAGAAGAGCATACCTTCTTTCCAGGAGACCTCTGTCTGCTGAAATGAGAAATGATTATCCAGGATAAGCTTGTCTCCAAGCTGGCCTTAGCAAAACAAATTTTGCCCTAACATATGCTCTGTCTTATGCAGCTCACAATGGTTCCTGTGTTCAGTAGTGAACAGAGAGGGGATGGCTGGAGGATAAGATGCCAAATTAAGTGCCCCATTGAAGACATCAAACAGCTTTCTGTATTAGTAACATGTAGTCGTGAGGGTGAGGGCACAGCACAGGACCTATGAAGCTGGGGTGGGTAAAAAAAAAATCCTGTGCTATTCTAGCCTTAGGGCAGTCACCACAGATACCAGAATGATTCAGTCCTAGTCCATATGGGTGGAAAACACTTGAGACATACTTCCCTAGTCTATATGAATTAATATTATGGAGTTCCAAGACTGTGTTTCCCTGGTTGGTATGTCCTTGGCATTTCTACCATTACCTAAGATGATGACACAATATGAACAAAAGATGTTTGACTTAAGTACTTTGTTTAGTTTCTAGTGTCATTTCAGGGAGGTACAATATTTGTGAACATGGAAGGAAATGGTCCACAATCATGCTGCTTTCCCAGGGATAGTCTGCACCTGTCCCTCCTAGGCTTTTGAATATTAAGTAAAATATTCTCCTCCCCCACAGTGCATTTTTAGGCAATGCCAAACTCTGGACAAACCTTCTGACATAGAAAAACAACTCAAGGGATTCTAACGGTGTTATTGCTCGGGTCTATATTATCATATCGCATGCTCAGAAGAGTGAATGACAGATAATCGACCCCATGTAAGTGAAAGCTTACAATGTCGATACTTTAGAACAGCGATTGTTTTCCAATGCAAAACAATCACGGTTCCAAAACAAATAACAAAAACAAAAACCCAGTAAAACATTACTTAATGTGGGGGGCTTTGCCCCCCATACCCCCATACTTAAATATACCAACTCCGAGATTGCACTACAATGCCGAAAAGTCAAAGTAGCAAAAGCAGCCAAACAAATTCTTTCCCAGAGAAAGATTTTGCTGAATATCCACTTCACTATTTTGCCTTTTCACCCTTTACTGCTCGACAAAGATGCATTTGACAATCTGCATCTGTGACAACATAATAGGGAACCTTATTGCTCAATGCCAGGAGACTGAACAAGAAACGTCACTTCTTCAAGGCTCTGCTCACCCTGGAGAATGTGGATATCAGTGTGGTTACTGAGACATGATTTAAAGCCACAGAGAGCACCCTAGCAGTGCAGAGCTACAATGCCTTCCACATGTTAAGCCAGCTACTGAACAGGTATGGACCAAAGGTGGAAATGCCTCAATATATATCGACAACAAACTGACTTCAAGACCAATGAAACAAGAGGAAGTGCTTGAGCTTTTCCATCTCCAGATTTCCAAAAGCAAAGTTGCCCATCATACCTTGCAAGCAGTAGATCACCCTCTATGATCCAAGAAACCTCTAAGTTGTACTTGGACTCACTGCACGCCCTGACCAATCTTGAGACTATTCAAACAGGAGGAAGTGCTTGAGCTTCTCCATGTCCAGATTTCCAAAGCAAAGTCACACATCATACTTTGCAAGCAGTAGATGACTCTCTATGATCAAAGAAACCTTTAGGTTGTACTTGGACTCACTGGAGGCCCTGACCATTCAAACCATTACCATATTCATGGGCAACTTAAATTTCCTAACTATAAACTAGAATTTGTATATGATCTCAAACATACAGGCTTAGAGAATCATGGACTTTGCAAACAGAAACACCATAGACCAGATTGTCCATACACCCACCAGTGGTGCACACATAGTCGGGTACTCACTGTACCCACTCCCAGTATTGTGTCCTCACTGGTGAGGTCAGACCACAAAGCTGTCTCCTTTGAAATACAAATCAATTCTGTGACCACAGCTAATCCTGTAACATTTAGGATCTATTCTAAGGCAAACTTCCTACTACTAAGTGATAACCTGTCAAAATTCCAAGTCACCCCATACCATGAGGGGGTTCACAAATACCACTGCATATGTTTCTCATAGCCATAGACTACTGGATCTACTCTTACACATGTGCTGTTGATGGAGTAATTTCTCAGGGTGGCTGATTTCCCAAAGGATACTATTTTGCATTTCTTGGCATTGAACTTTAAGCCATGGCTTTGGCACCAGTCATGTGTCTGTGTTAATCCTTCGTGTAGGAACTGCACCTCAGTCCTGCATTACTCACAGGGTAACTAGTTTGCATGGTGAGCAGCATTTATATATTTAGTTAGGAGCATTTAGTTCTACCTTATCTTATTATAGGAGCATTTAGTTCTACCTTATCTTATTATAGGAGCATTTAGTTCTACCTTATCTTATTATAGCACCCAGGACTATTGCTGCTCAGACAGCAACTGGTTTAGAAAAATGTAGAAAAAACAATCCAGACACCTCCGGGTTCACACTCCTTTATTATGAAACTAAAATTAAGCACTTTCATCTCTGCCAATGGAGACTTCATCAGAATAATGAAGTTAACAGTGAAAAGCACTTCATATAACCATTTTAAACATGATAGACAACTCATTCAACCAATCAAAACATTAAATATCGCAAAGATGCAACTTCCCAATAGACTGTTAAAAAACCCCACCCCCATTTTGTTTATAAGAAAATATAATATTTTACCAGTATAAAAAACTTATTACAACATTTCTCATAAAGGGGTTTTAGTATTTTTTATACATACATATTTATATTTATATGTATATTTCTGTCAAAAACCATAACAAAACAAATCAAATTTTGTTTGCTTTTTCATGTAGCGTAGGAATAATGGATCTAGAGTTATTAATTCCTGGGGGGGGGGGGACATAGCTGCCAATCTTATCTGCCACTCAGTTTCTTTTTTCTTTACCAAATTTTTCCAGTCACTACCCCAAGGTTCAGGTTTTACATGCTCCAAAATACCAAACACAAACTTTTTAAAATTCAAACAATTCAAGGCATGCTTAAACAAAGCATTATTTTGTTTTTTATTTTTTTATATCATTTTTATGTTCATATATTCTGTTCTTGAGGGGATGCTTGGTCTTGCCTACACAGAATGAGCAACACATGGAACAAGTAGTTCAATATACCAGTCTACTGGTAGCACCAGTTCCCTTCTGAAATGTAATCTCACTTTGCAATCTGTTATTCAATGTTATACCAGCTTCCTCATTTATATAAGTGCATTCATGGCAAGCACCACACGGTTTGGTTCCACAGTCAGAATCTACCCTGGACTGTATTTTATGCTCAAACAACCTTTTAAAATTTGCTGCTGTCTTATTAACAAATCTCAGACCCTCCCCCACTTTTTCTAACACCTCATTGTTCACCCTAAAAATATTCCAATTTTTTGAAAGACTCTTTTAATTTCACCTGTTAAATTATTGTATTCAAGTATACATGCCTTTTTGTATTCATCTTTATTGACAAGTTATGTGTGACTTTCTTTTTCTAAACCCACACCTAGTAGGGGTTTAAAAATAATACCCAATTTCTAATACACTTCCTTTGTTATTTCTAACAACCAGTCCCTGGAGTAACCTCTCTCTTGAAACATCTCACTAATTTTCTCAAGTTCCTCCAACACATCTTCTCTATGAGATGTCATCCTTGCCACACTTACAGCCTGTCCTCTTACTATACTCTTTTTTGTGATATAGGGTGACTGCTACTGAAGTGTAGATAAGAATTACAAAGGGTAACTTTTCTATAAACTTTTGATTTAAACCCATCATTGTAATGGGATACATATATATCAAAATAACTAATTCCATTCTTGTCATGATGGTATGTAAATTTCAAAACTCTGTTGTATCTCCTAAATACTTAACAAATTCTTCTGCTTCCTCACATGTACCTTTCCAAAGGACAAAATGTCATCCAAACATCCTGAATATATTTTTATTCTATTCCAGTAAGGGCAGTTAAACACAAATGAGGTTTCCCAACCCAATAATAGTATGTTTGCATATATGGGGCACACTCTGCCTCCATTGCCACTTTTTTGTGACATTTAATGTTTGGATTGGTTGAATGAGTTGTCTATCATGTTTAAAATGGTTATATAAAATGCTTTTGACTCCTAACTTCATTATTCTGATGAAGTCTCCATTGTCAGAGATGAAAGTGCTTAATTTTTAGTTTCATAATAAAGGAGTGTGAACCTGGAGGTGCCAGTATTGTTTTTTCTACATTTTACTAGCAGCTGGTTTAGAGCCGGACAGCATTGCTGGTTAGACTAGCTGCAGGTTATACCAAGAAAGCACCATTTCCTCATATAGTTAAAAACACTCTCTACTCCTATCCCTTCAAAACACATTAGGACCTGCAACCATGGATGAGCACTTCCCTGCTATCGCTGCATCCAGCTTACTGGACATGGGCATCCTGTGACAATGTAACAATTGCCTTATGTACACTGACAACCACTTAATTCTTCAACAGACAAATACAGTATGTGAGAAATGTAGTTACATATTGACACTGGAGGCTAGACTCTCATACACAGGCACAAAAAGAAATAAACATGTTGTCAGCAACTCACACACATCCCTCACCGCACCCTCAAATTACTATCCAAATAAACCTACATCTGCAGAGCTGCTCACATTTAACTTGCCCAAACCTCAAAGGCCTCTCAAGACCAGTCCTCACAAACTCTGCATACACACAAACAACACAATTCCCATCACAACACATAAAGCCACACTTCATTGTGCCTCAGCTACCAAGCCCATAAGATAAAACCCTCCACGACCCAATATTTGGCCATAGGAGACTCCATTGTAAGTCACAGAGATGTCCCTATTACCAGGTTGGATAAGGTAATGGTTACAGTTAGTTGTTTTTCAGGGGCCATGAGCCACCAAATATCACAAGCACTCAGGTTACTTACCTCTAAGTACCAAGGTGAGTCAGTCATAGTCCATGCAGAAATAACTGACCTGAGATGTAACTCATTGGACTGACTATATGAAGAGAGAAATGATTGAGCTCTCAGAATATGTGTCACAGCCTGGTACGAGCCTAGCACTGAGCAGCATCCTACCATCTCCAAGACTGATGTCATAATACCAGCAGGTACAAGCCTGGCACTAAGCAGCATCCTACCATCCTCAAGGATGATGACACAATACCAACAGGTATGAGCCTGGCACTGAGAGGCATCCTACCATCTAAAAGGTTGATGCCACAATACCAGCAGGTATGAGCCTGGCACTGAGCAGCATCCTACCATCTCCAAGGATGATGTCAAAATACCAGCAGGTATGAGTCTAGCATTGAGAAACATCCTACCATCTCCAAGGATTATGCCACAATACAGCAGGTACGAGCCTAGCAATGAACAGCATTCTAACATCTCCAAGGATGATGCCACAATACCAGCATGTGCGAACCTGGCACTGAGCAGCATCCTACCATCTTCAAGGATGATGCCACAATACTAGCAAGTAAGAGCCTGGCACTGAAGAGCATCCTACCATCTCCAAGAATGATATCACAATACCAGCAGGTACGAGCCTGGCACTGAAAACCATCCTACAATCTCCAAGGATGATATCACAATACCAGCAGGTATGAGCCCGGTACTGAGCAGCATCCTACCATCTCCAAGGATGATGCCACAATATGAGGAGGTATGAGGCTAGCATGGAGCAGCATCCTACCATCTCCAAAGATGATGCCACAAAACCATCAGGTATGAGCCTACCACTGAGAAGCATTCTACTATCTCCAAGGATGACGTCACAATACCAGCACATATGAGCCTGGCACTGAGCAGCATCCTACCATCTAAAAGGATCATGCCAAAATACCAGCAGGTATGAGCCTGGCACTGAGCAGCATCCTACCATCTGAAAGGATGATGTCACAATACCAGCAGGTATGAGCCTGGCACTGATCAGCATCCTACCATCTCCAAGGATGATGCCACAATGCCAGCAGGTATGAGCCTAGCATTGAGCAACATCCTACCATCTCCAAGGATGTTGTAACAACACCAGCAAGTACGAGCCTGGCATTGAGCAGCATCCTACCATCTCCAAGAATGATGCCACAATACCAGCAGGTATGGGACTGGCAATGAGCAGCATCCTGCCTTCTCCAAGGATGATGCCACAATACCAGGAGGTATGAGCCTAGCACTGAGCAGCATCCTACCATTTCCAAGTATGATGCCACAATACCAGCAGGAATGAGCCTGGCACTGAGCAACACCTTACCATCTCCAAGGATGATGTAACAATGCCAGCAAGTACGAGTCTGGCACTGAATAGCATCCTACCTTCTCCAAGGATGATGTCACAATACCAGCACATATGAGCCTGGCACTGCGCAGCATCCTAGCATCTACAAGGATGATGTCACAATACGGGCAGGTATGAGCTTGGCACTGATCAGCATCCTACCATCTCCAAGGATGATGTCACAATATCAGCAGGTATGAGTCTAGCATTGAGCAACATCCTACCATCTCCAAGGACAATGTTACAATACCAGCAATTATGAGCCTAGCACTGAGTAGCATCCTACCATCTCCAAGGATGATGTCACAATACCAGCAGGAATGAGCCTAGCACTGAGTAGCATCCTACCATCTCCAAGGATGATGTCACAATACCAGCAGGAATGAGCCTAGCACTGAGCAGCATATTACCATCTCCAAGGATGGTGCCACAATAGCAAAAGGTACAAGCAGAGCACTGAGCAGCATCCTACCATCTCCAAGGATGATATCACAATACCAAAGGTAAGAACCTGGCACTGAACAGCATCCTAAAATCTCCAAGGATGATATCACAATACAAGCAGGTACGAGCTTGACACTGAGCAGCATCCTACCATCTCCAAGGATGATGCCACAATACCAGGAGCTATGATCCAAGCACTGAGCAACATCCTACAATTTCCACAGATGATGCCATAATACCATCCGGTACGAGTTTAGCACTGAGTAGCATTCCACCATCTCCAAGGATGATGTCACAACACAAGCACATATGAGCCTAGCACAGTGCAGCATCCTACCATCTTCAAGGATGATGCCACAATATCAGCAGGTATGAGCCTGGCAATCAGCAACATCCTACCATCTCCAAGGATGATGATCAATATCAACAGGAATGAGCCTAGCACTAAGCAGCATCCTACCATCACCAGTGATGATGCCACAAAACCAGCTGATATGAACCTGGCACTGAGCAGCATCCTACCATCTCCAAGGATGATGCCACAATACCAACAGGTATGAGCCTGGCACTGAGCAGCATCCTACCATCTCCAAGGATGATGCCACAATACCAGCAGGTACGAGCCTGGCACTGAGCAGCATCCTACCATCTCCAAGAATTATGCCACAATACCAGCAGGTATGGGACTGGCACTGAGCAGCATCCTGCCTTCTCCAAGGATGATGCCACAATACCAGCAGGTATGAGCCTAGCACTGAGCAGCATCCTACCATTTCCAACGATGATGCCACAATACCAGCAGGAATGAACCTGGCACTGAGCAACACCTTACCATCTCCAAGGATGATGTAACAATACCAGCAAGTACGAGCCTGGCACTCAATAGCATCCTACCTTCTCCAAGGATGATGTCACAATACCAGCAGGTATGAGCCTGGCACTGAGCAGCATCCTACCATCTCCAAGGATGATGCCACAATACCAGGAGTTATGAGCCTAGCACTGAGCAGCATCCTACCATCTCAAAGGATGATACCACAATACCATCAGGTACGAGCCTACCACTGAGAAGCATTCTAGCATCTCCAAGGATGATGTCACAATACCAGCACATATGAGCCTGGCACTGCGCAGCATCCTACCATCTACAAGGATGATGTCATAATACCGGCAGGTATGAGCTTGGCACTGATCAGCATCCTACCATTTCCAAGGATGATGTCACAATACCAGCAGGTATGAGCCTAGCATTGAGCAACATCCTACCATCTCCAAGGATAATTTGACAATAACAGCAAGTATAAGCCTAGCACTGAGTAGCATCCTACCATCTCCAAGGATGATGTCACAATACCAGCAGGAATGAGCCTAGCACTGAGCAGCATCTTACCATCTCCAAGGATGGTGCCACGATAGCAACAGGTACAAGCCTAGCACTGAGCAGCATCTTACCATCTCCAAGGATGATATCACAATACCAAAGGTAAGAACCTGGCACTGAACAGCATCCTAAAATCTCCAAGGATGATATCACAATACCAGCAGGTACGAGCTTGGCACTGAGCAGCATCCTACCATCTCCAAGGATGATGCCACAATACCAGGAGCTATGATCCAAGCACTGAGCAACATCCTACAATTTCCACAGATGATGCCACAATACCATCCAGTACAAGTTTAGCACTGAGTAGCATTCCACCATCTCCGAGGATGATGTCACAACATGAGCACATATGAGCCTGGCAGTGAGCAGCATCCTACCGTCTCCAAGGATGATGCCACAATATAGACAGGTATGAGCCTAGCACAGTGCAGCATCCTACCATCTTCAAGGATGATGCCACAATATCAGCACGTACGAGCCTGGCAATCAGCAACATCATACCATCTCCAAGGATGATGTCACAATACCAGTAGGTATGAGCCAAGCACTGAGCAGCATCCTACCATCTCCAGAGATGATGATCAATATCAACAGGAATGAGCCTAGCACTAAGCAGCATCTTACCATCACCAGTGATGATGCCACAAATCCAGCTGATATGAACCTGGCACTGAGCAGCATCCTACCATCTCCAAGGATGATGCCACAATACCAACAGGTATGAGCCTGGCACTGAGCAGCATCCTACCATCTAAAAGGATGATGCCACAATACCAGCAGGTATGAACCTAATATTGAGCAACATCCTACCATTTCCAAGGATGATATAACAATACCAGCAAGTATGAGCCTGCCACTGAGTAACATCCTACCATATCCAAGGATGATGCCATAATACCAGCAGGTATGAGCCTGGCACTGAGCAGCATCCTACCATCTTCAAGGATGATATCACAATACCAGCAGGTACGAGCCTGGCACTGTGCAGCATCCTGCCATCTCCAAAAATTATATTACAATACCAGCAGGTACTAGCCTGGCACTGAGCATCATTCTACCATCTCCAAAGATGATGCCACAATACCAGAAGGTACGAGCCTGGCACTGAGCAGTATCCTACCATCTCCAAGGATGATGCCACAATACCAGGAGGTATGAGCCTAGCAAAGAGTGGCATCCTACCAACTCCAAGGATGATGCCACAAAACCAGCAGGTATGGGCCTGGCACTGAGCAGCATCCTACCATCTCCAAGGATAATGCCACAATACCAGGAGGTATGATCTAACACTGAGCAGCATTCTACCATTTCCATGGATGATGCCACAATACCATCAGGTACAAGCCTAGCACTGAACAGCATTCCACCATCTCCAATGATAATGTCACAACACCAGTACATATGAGCCTGGCACTGAGCAGCATCCTACCATTTCCAAGGATGATACCACAAAATTAAGGCAGGTATGAGCCTGGCACTGAGAAGCATCCTACCATCTCCCAGGATGATGTGACAAAACTAGCAGGTACGAGATTGGGACTGAGCAGCATCCTACCATCTCCAAGGATGATGCCACAATATAGACAGGTATGAGCTTTGCACAGGGCAGCATCCTACCATCTCCAAGGATAATGCCACAATACCAGCAGGTACGGGCCTGGCAATCAGCAACATCCTACCATTTCCATGGATGATGTCACAATACCAGCAGGTATGAGCCTAGCAATGAGCAGTATCCTACCATCTCCAAGGATGATGCCACAATACCAGCAGGTAAGAGCCTGGCACTGAGCAGCATCCTTCCATCTCCAAGGATGATGCCACAATACTAGTGGGTACGAGCCTGGCACTGAGCAGCATCTTACCATCTCCAAGGATGATGCCAGAATAACAGTAGGTATGAGCCTGTCACTGAACAACATCCTACCATCTTCAAAGATGATGGCACAGTACCAGCAGGTACGAGCCTAGCACTGAGCAGCATCATACAACCTCTGAGGATGATGCCACAATACCAGCAAGTATGAGCTTAGCGCAGAGCAGCATCCTACCATCTCCAAGGATGATGCCACAATATCAGCAGTTACAAGTCTGGCACTGAGCAGCATCCTACCATCTCCAAGGATGATGTCACACCACCAGCAGGTACGATCCTGGCAGTGAGCAGCATCCTACCATCTCCAAGGATGATGCCACAATACCAGCAGGTACGAGCCTGGCATTGAGCAGCATCCTACCATCTCCAAGGTTGGTGCCACAATAGCAGCAGGTACAAGCCTAGCAATTGTCAGCATCCTACCATCTCCAAGGACGATGCCACAATACTAGTAGGTACAAGCCTGGCACTGACAGCATCCTACCATCTCCAAGGATGATGCCACAATACTCATAGGTATAAGCCTGGCACTGAACAGCATCCTACCATCTCCAAGGATGATACCACAATACCAGCAGTTATGAGCTTGGTACTGAACAGCATCCTACCATCTCCTAGGATGATATCACAATACCAGCAGGTACTAGCCTGGCACTGAAGAACATCCTACCATCTCCAAGGATGATGCCACAATACCGCATGTATGAGCCAGGCACTGAGCAGCATCCTACCATCTCCAAGGATGATTCCACAATACCAGGAGGTATGAGCCTAGGACTGAGAAGCATCCTGCCATCTCCAAGGATGATGCCACAATACCAGCAGGTATGAGCCTGGCACTGAGCAACATCCTACCATCTCCAAGGATGATGCCACAATACCAGTAGGTATGAGCCTAGCATTGAGCAACATCCTACCATCTCCAAGGATGATGCCACAATACCAGCAGGTATGAGCCTGGCACTGTGCAGCATCTTACCATCTCCAAGGATAATGCCACAACACCAGCAGGTATGAGCCTGGCACTGAGCAGCATTCTACCATCTCCAAGGATGATGTGACAATACCAGCAGCTACGAGCCTAATACTTAGCAGCATCCTACCATCTCCAAGGATGATGAACAATGCCAACAGGTATAGGCCTGGCACTGAGCAGCATCCTATCATCTCCAAGGATAATGCCACAATACCGGTAGGTATGAGCCTGGCACTGAGCAGCAGCCTACCATATCCAAGGATGATGCCATAAAACCAGCGGGTATCAACCTGGCACTGAGCAGCATCCTACCAACTCCAAGGATGATGTCACAATAACAGCAGGTATGAACCTAGCAGTGAGCAGCATTCTACCATCTCCAAGGATGATGCCACAATACCAGCATGTACAAGTCTGGCACTGAGCAGCATTCTACCATCTCCAAGGATGATGCCACATTAACAGCAGGTATGAGCCTGACACTGAGCAACATCCTACCATCTACAAGGATGATGTAACAATACCAGCAAGTACGTGCCTGGCACTGAGCAGCATCCTACCAACTCCAAGGATGATGTCACAATAACAGCAGGTATGAACCTAGCAGTGAGCAGCATTCTACCATCTCCAAGGATGATGCCACAATACCAACAGGTACAAGCCTGGCACTGAGCAGCATCCTACCATCTCCAAGGATGATGGCACAATAACAGCAGGTATGAGCCTAGCACTGAGCAGCATCCTACCATCTACAAGGATGATGTAACAATACCAGCAAGTACGTGCCTGGCACTGAGCAGCATCCTACCATCTCCAAGGATGGTGCATCAATACTAGCAGAAAATGATTAACTGTAATAACTTGCTCAGCTACTGGCATTATTCCAAAATTACCCAGTGCTTGTCAGCCTGAAAGGACATGGTTGACAGGCCGCGCTTCTTTGCCAGGGATGATCTTCACCTGTCACCTGTAGGCCTTTGGATACTGACCAAATCATTCACCCCATAGTGCTTTTTTTAGGCATTGACAAACAAATAAACCTTCCAACATAACAAAAGCTTCTTAGGATAACCTCAGCAAGAAACTGCACTCCCTGGAAGCTCTCCTCAACTGGAGAATGCTGGCATCTGTGCAGTTATTGAAACTTGGTTCAAAGCCACAGAAGGAAGTTTAGAAGTGCATGGCTATAATGCCTTTCTTACATTCCATTCACGCACTGAACATGAAAGAGCAAAAGGCAGAGGTGAATCTATCTACATAAAGGATAAACACACCTCAAGGCTGGTCAAACAATATGACATGCTGGAGCTACTCCATGTCCAACTAACCATGGAAAAAATCCATTACAAAATTTTTATAGTTGCAGGTCCCTGACATGTAAAAGGAAACCCATACATCATACCTAAAGTAACTAGCATCACTCACCATCCAGCCCAATACTATACTCATGGGTGATTTTACCTACCCTTCTATTAATTGGGAGGCATGCATGACTGTTAACATGCAGGACCAAAGATTTCTAGACTTTGTCAATGCAAATACCCTGGGGAAGCTAGTCTGCACTCCCAGTAGGGGAACATATATCCTAGATCTGTTACTCACAAATATGAGAGTGCTACCTCCCCACCAGTTGATGTCCTCACTGGTAAGATCACATCACAAAGCAGGTAAAAATAGTCCCTCCACCTAAAAAAGGAAGACAATCTGGTGTTCCACTGCCATAAACAAACTCTACAACAGAACAAAAGAAACAGTTGCAAAGAAGAGTAAAATCCCATGATTGGAGGAACTCCCTGGTCAGTCTCAGTAAAAAGCTGAGATCCCTCATAAAATCCTCCAAAGCTAATTATGAAAACAAAATCACCAATGATTCTATAGACAACCACAAAGCATTCACATTATATATATGTATATATAAAATATATTTACATTAGTAGTGCAACTGATACTGCACCATGCAGGAAGGTAAATGTCAGGTAAAACATGGATCTGCTACTCTTTCTGTAAGTGTATGACCAGTAATGCACTTGACATCACCTGACTGAATGTGATAAATGGATATAAAGCAAGCTTACAACCGCATGTACATCCATTCTTACAGTTAAGTTTGCTGCCTGACATGTCTAAGGTTCACTGTTAACCTTAGGCTCATTGTCTGTCTGATGTCTGAATGCTTTACACATACCTATATAGATTTTCTCTCAGTAATATGGGTTCTTCCCACCTTATAAAACCATGCTTGTTTATTGGCATCACTGAAGTTTCTAAATGTTTATTGTATTTAATGTCACTGTCATGACGAGGGTCATAGCTGAAATGAGCTCACAGACCAAAACTGTCATACTGTAAACAAATTTTAAATTGAAAAAACAAAATGGAGAACAAACTATATGGGGTCTAGCACTTATTCTCAAAAGTTGCACAGCAGACAGTATGTGAAAAATCAAAAATAAAATACAGAAGTTAACTGCTAAGAAGAATATTTCCATGTTTATTTACTTCTTTATTTATTTTAATTTTGTCATTTAAATGAATAGGATGAGTGCAAATGTGTGTTTTGAGGAGTAACCTGGGACCTTTGATGTGGTTAAACAGCTTCGTCAGAGAAACACCATGTGCATCGATGTCCACAGGTATCAGACCATGTCTGCATAATATAAATCCCAGGCATACATGTTATAAATCACTAATGGTGCACCTCCTTAATTCACTACTCTGCAGTATATACTAACATACAAATATGGTGCTTTGATACACAACATGAAGTCTGATCTTAGATCTTAGACATAACGCTGAGTCTGATCTTAGACTGTTAATACAAAACCCAAGTAAGGATAGTTTGTACATTCATTTCATACATCATCAGTGACCTTATTTCCTGTTTCATCTTGCAGAAAATGTGAAGACCACATAGCTATCACCCTAGAAGTTGCTGACCACTGATATGAAATGAGTTGACATTTACTTAGATCAATATCCTATTTTCTCATAATCAGTGATGAAGACATCCTGTGTGGCTACTGAGTTCACAGCTAAGATCAGTGGTCAAAACTGTGCAGCCCACGATATAGAAACACATAGCAGCTATTGATCTACCTGTTTATCTGTCTTTCTGTATGCCAGATATGCACATTAAATGTTCCTTCTTGTAACATACACATACCAGCAAGGAGATATATCATGTTGATAAAAACTGTATCCAGAGCTGTTAAGACAGATTTGTTTTCTTTCTATTTTTGTAGACAGGCTGCAGTAACCTTGGCTCAATATGCATGGCACCCAATTTAAATAGCTGCAGTGTACATAATTAGAGGCTAGGTTAATAGGTTAGTACTAGGCAAACTGCCCTTGTGGGTCATTTTAAGCCTAGCCAATTACCCCATGTGAGAATCAAACCCTGCACCTTGTGTCTGTAAGGTAAACACCTTAATCATTATGCCAACCTCCCACCCTTGGAACTATTTTCATAATGATCCTCCGTGTGACAAAATTAAACCTACAAAGGTCTCTTGTATACCCAGTCTCTATCACCCCAGTATGCCTAGCTTGTGGTTCTCCAGAATACCCAGCTTGTGGTTCCTCTGAATGGCAACTCTGTGGCTTCACAGTATATCCAGCCTGAGGCACCTGAGTAAGCCCAGCCTGAACCCTCTTGTGTGCTAAATCTGATTTTCCTCAGTATGCACAGCTTGTGGCTCCCCGGATCACCCAGACTAGGTCTCCCCAGGGTATCTGATCTATGACCCAGACTAGGTGTCCCCAGTATATCTGATCTGTGGCCCACACTAGGTCTCCCCAATATATTTTATCCATGGCTTCTAACTGTACCTAGTCATATATCCTGCATTATATTCAAACACTCTCCAATGTGGTCATTGTCAAGTTTCCCACTGCATCAGCTTTAAGGTAATCCTCTGAAACCAGTCCATCATTGCCCACTGTGCACAGCTCAGTGGCACCCAATTTATGTAGTCCAAGGTCCTCACTATCCCCTTGGCCAGTACTTCCAACTATAACATTATTGGGCTCCTTGGCCAGTACTTCCAACTATAACATTATTGGGCCCCTTGGCCAGTACTTCCAACTATAACATCATTGAGCCCCTTGGCCAGTACTTCCAACTATAACATCATTGAGCCCCTTGGCCAGTACTTCCAACTATAACATTATTGGGCCCCTTGGCCAGTACTTCCAACTATAACATTATTGGGCCCCTTGGCCAGTACTTCCAATTATAACATTATTGGGCCCCTTGGCCAGTACTTCCAACTATAACATTATTGGGCCCCTTGGCCAGTACTTCCAACTATGACATTATTGGGCCCCCCACAGCATCCAGTACAATAATATTCAGTATATTTAGTCAAAGCTGACCCACTCTATTGTCCTTCTGGAAGGCTCCATTAGCCATCCTATGATATTCTGTTAAGGCATCTTAAACTGTCAGTGTTGGAATAGAGGTGATGAAAGTTCTTCTCAGGAAATGTCACATTCTGAGGTGTCCTAATTTTGTGAAGCTAGTAATACAAACTGGGACTGTAGCATGTGAATGGCTGAACTCTTTGTTGTCTGAGACAATCTATGTGTTCATTTTTCAAATACAGCTTATTTGAGTGCAAACAGGTGCCACTATGAAGCATATGTTAGCACTAATGCATCACTGTACTTCATTTCACAGTTTGGTTCTCTTCTTAATGATACTAGTTGCATTTACCTCCATGGCAATTGTTAAAACTAGTTATTGATCTGCACTGCAGTTAATTTTACTTGCTTGCCTGCACATTTTTTGCTTATTTTATTTTGAGAATATGATACTTTATTTTATTACTAATGTTGTGATTATCTGTAGTCTGTTTCTCCTCTGAGCCCAGGTCACAGTTGAAAAGGATCAACAGATCAACCCACTTACTCTGTCATTAAATAGCAAATAAATGAATGCATGTTTGTGTGTGTGTACAAAGACTAGCATCCTGTCCAGAATAACATTGCCTGCCTTAAACCCATTAATTTTCCCAGTTAGGTTTTGTCTTCTCATAGACCCTAAAATGAATATCATAAGTATCTGTGAGTTAGTGAATGAAGAATGAACCTTTAGATGTAAACTAACTGACAAACTGACAATTTCCCAGAAATCTAAGTAATGAAAGGCACTGAAGGTAGGCAGCATGTGGGTTCTAGCATCCTTTTTGGGATAGAAAACTTTGATCTAAAAAGTTTAACTCAAATTAAATTACTCTTTTAAATGAGATTTAAACTCAAGGTAGTAAATTGGTGGTACCTCAGGTGGATGTAAGAGAGCCTGCTGCACTTATTGAAAAGAGTATAGGTTCTTTATTAACTCATAGTATAATTATATATACATCATATACAAATGATTTACAATTATTAACACATTCAACTTATTAAACTCATTTCTAATTTAACTTTATATACATTAACAATTTAACCCCCCACTCTTTCCACAATCAAAATCATATATTTTTCAATATGTCTGACAATATCCATTTTCCATTCAATTTTATCTAATCCAACCTTTCATTCCAAATAATTCATATTATACTGAACATTTTTTATCTAAATTTTTAACACTGGGAACTAAGGTCGGGTGGCATGATGCCAGTGTAATCCTATGGGCTAGGCTTGTAAAGGCTCCAGGGCAATTAGCCTAGTACACACCTATGAACCTATGAACCTATGAACATCATTTCCTTTCTATCACCATAATCACCATAATAGCTGTATTCTATCATATCCATATTTATGTCTTTTATTCTTTTCAAACCTTTTATAATTTTATTTTCACATATTTTTGCTGTAATTACTTTAATCTTTCACAGTTCAAAAAACATGTTCAGTGGTAATTTCAAATTCTATCTTCTATTTTTATATGGCATATTTACCTTTACCGGTAATTTTCTTATTGCTAATCTCCACAAAAAATCTGTACATTCAAGATATTTTTTCACATCTCCCATTCCTTGCTTTTATGGCTTTTATTTTTCTTTCCCCTAAATGTGTCCACGGGTAAACATACTAACATTTATTCATTATATTAACATACCATTCCCCTACTATTTTCTTCTATATTACTTATACTAATTTTCCATATAATAATAATATTTTATTTTGATATTCTTTCATTTCCACACTTACATATTCTTTCCCCCTTTTTAAATGATTGAGCTTGTCCCAAATTTCTTTTTACTTTTCTTTCATTATTGTCACTATCAATCACTTATTTTTTTTCTTTTAAACATGCCAATGTTTGCTTGTTTGTCTTTTCCCGGTTAGGGGTCGCCACAGCGGAACTCCGGTCCGCTAATGATTGGCAGTAGATTTTTACATGCTGGCTTGCCGGGCCTAATGCACAACCTTCAACGAAGGAACGCCCATTCACACATATCGCCACACAAAAGACGCTCTAATTGAGAATCGAACGGGCAGCGTCTAACTGTGAGGCAACAACACTACCGCAGCACCACCACCGCAGTTGCTTTGCATAAATTCACTTTTGCTGTCTGAATAAGAGTAATTAAACCCATTCCTCCTTCTTGTTTTTTTTTACATAAAGTATCCCTGTCTTAACTGGTTTTAAACCTGACCCCCATATAAATGAAAATGCTAAGGACAATAATTATTTCTCATATTTTGCAGGAACCATAAACACACTCAGTAAATATGCTATTTTATCTAATGTAAAAAATTGATTAAATATTATCAGTTTTCTGTATTTTCTTGCTGTACTTAACTGTTTTCTGCCTAAATGCCACTTTTCCAGTGTTTGTTGTGATTTAAAAGCTTGTTTTTTCACATTACTTATTTCACTGCCTGCACTTTTAAAAAGTTGTTTTTTGTTTAAATAATTTGTTTAACTATTGTAGGTTACACACTAAAGTGTGATAACCTTTTCTGATCATTTGTAGTTGTTTAAAGCTGTTTTAAGTGTATTTTTACTGTTTTTGCCTTATCTTTTCACAAAAACAAAAACAAAAAAAATGCCTTGTTTCCCACCTTTCTAAGCTAGTATAGTCCAGTTTTCAGGTTAGTGCTGAATTCAGGGCTGTGTTACAAGTTTCTGAGTTGCCCATACCTTACTTGGATAGAAGGAAGTTTCTCTGTTCACCTGTGAGAGAGGGGAGCTTTGAGCAGCCTATCTGTCCAGTGAGGAGTGGTTCTAACCCAGACGTTAGTAGTTTATTGGCCATTTTGGGCTAATTTCTATCTCTTTCATTTCCATGCTATAAAAACTGCATTTGCACGGTTTTGTGTGCCGGGCAGCACCAGTTAGCTAGAGTTAAATTATTCCTGGCTCCACTAAGTCTCCTCTTCAGTTTTTCCCTTGAAACTAGTCTAACTCTAACCTAAGCACTCAAAAAGCATCCTACAGCCCAGTACTTGCTCAGACCTAATAGCAAGCACTAATATACCCTGACAGGGCAAGGCTCACCCCTCACCAACCAAGCAACTAAGCAGCTCACCCTACTATTCAGGCATGACCAAAGGGCAATTTCATGTGTACTCTCCAGTCCAGCTGGTGACTCTGGGGATCCTGAGGCAATGTTATAACTGCCTCCTGTACACAGACAACCCTCTACTCCTACCAGAAAACACTAACATATGCGAGAAATGCAATTATACAGTCAAACTGGAGACTAAGCTCTCCCCACCCAAGACTGGAATAGGCAGTCAAGAGAAGAAGGTTAACACTTGCACCACACCTCCAGCCACACACAGACCTACTAAACCAGCACTGGCAAAACATACACATAAATACACAAAATCATACTCTGAGGCTCTAAATAAAAACCTGCAAAAGCATCAGAGACCTCCAAAGCAGACACCCAAACAACCTGCACCTCCCGTCACAAACCAGACAACACATAAAACACAAAATCAGTGTGCCGCACAATCACAGCCCTTAAGGCAAAATAACATACCTAACACACTAGTAATAGGTGACTCTATAGTCAGGCACACTGACATCCCACTCAGTAGGCTGGACAAGCAGAAGGTTACTGTTAGCTGCCTGTCAGGAGCCAGAATCCGCCACATAACAAAAGCACTCAGGTCACTCCAGAAGAGGTACAAATATGACTCTGTCATTGTTCATGTTAGTGTGAATGACCTGAGATGTACCTCCCTGGACTACATGAAAAGAGACATGGAAGAGCTCTCTGATCATGTAGCCCAGGCTGGTATGACTCTCACCCTGAGTAGCATCCTGCCCACACCAAGAATGATATCTCAGTATAAAGAAAGAAATGATCAATTTCAACAATTGGCTAAGCTTCAGGTGTCATTCAAAGGGGATCCAGTGTCTGTCAGCCTGGGATGACATGCTTGACAAGCAGCATTACTTCGCAAGAGATGTCTTGCACCTCTCAACCCTAGACTTTCGAATACTGACCAAGGCTCTTGCTGCCCCCATAGTGCCTTTTTTAGGCAAGGCTCAAAAGTCAAACCCACTTCCATAAACAGCACAATTAACAAAAAACTGAGGGTTATGCTACTCAATGCCATTAGTTTAAATCTCAAAATGCACACACTCAAAGCACTCCTCAGTATGGAGAACGTCAACATCTGTGCAGTAACTGATTGGTTCAAGGCTTCAGAGAGCACCCCAGCACTACCAGGCTACAACTCATATGACACATTTCAGTCACAGAACATGGACTGAAATGCAAAAGGAGGGGGTGTATCCATATTCTTCAAGGATACCTACACCTCCAGGTTAATAGTGCAGCATGATACCTCTGAGATCATCCATGTGCAACTAACATCGGGCAAATCTGCAATGCAAATTGTGGCCTGCTACAGATTACCCTCCATGACCCAGGACCACCACATTTTTGGAGACACTGGAAAACATGAAGGTCCTACCAAACACCCTGATATCGCACAATTTCAATTACCCTACCATTAACTGGGAAAACTACTCAAGTACAAACTCCCAGGCCCAGCGCTTCCTGGAATTCATCAACTCAAATGCCCTGGATCAGCTGGTAAACTTCTCTACCAGAGGTGAAAACATATCGGACCTGGTCATCACCAACATGGGCGACCAGTGTTCCACACCGGAGGTCAACCCATCACTGGTTAGATCAGACCATAAACTAATCACTCTGGATGTCCACACCCCACTACCATCCTCAACTAAGGAAACCTCAGTAAAAAACTTTACTAAAGCAGACTTCACCTTACTTAAGACAGAGGCAATAAGTTTCACATGATAATGCTGCCCAAGATGCAGAAACCTTTACAATTGCACTCTATGAGCAGCTACAAGGATGCATGGATCGTGCCATCCCTAGCAAAACCAAGACTCACTCCTCTAAGAGAAGGAAACCAGTCTGGTGGACCCCTGCCATAAACAGGCTATACAATAGAAGGAGGAAACTAGTTCAGAAAAAAAACAAATCCCAAGAAGGAAAGACATCCCTGATCAGTATCAGTAAGAAACTAAGGTCCCTCATGAAATCATCCAAGGCTAACTTCGAAAGAAAAATAGCCAAGGATTCAAAAAATAACCACAAAGCCTTCTTTAGCTATGTTAAGAATCTAAGTGGCAACTCGCAAATATGCACTGAACTAGTGCAAAATAGCACAAAATATACTGAACCTACTGATATTGCCAACATCCTGGCAGATAGATTCAGTGCAAACATTACCCTCCTCCCTCCCCCAAAAGGGCCCACAACAATACCGGAAAGTGTAGTGTCCCAGAAATCAGAGATGCACAGGTGAAAACAGCCCTTTCAAAAGCCAAAAACACAGCGTCAATGGGGCCAGATGGTGTCCCAGCATCTCACATGAACTACAGAATGAACTAACCCCCCACCTAAACATGCTGTTCAACCTCAGCCTCTCCACAGGCTATGTGCCTATAGAATGGTGCACAGCAATGGTTATTCCACTCCACGAAGGAGGGGATACAACTGACCCTGGTAACTATCGCTCCATAAGCCTGACTAGCCTGGTCTGCAAGGCTATGGAGAGCATCATCATGGAACTCATTAACAAAGACATTGGGAACCTCCAAACACTTGACGCGACCCAGTTCAGCTTTGTTAAGGGCAGATCATGCCTACTAAACCTGCTTGACTTCTTCAAGACAGTCACCAAGGCCATAGACGAGGGAAAGGTGGATCACACAGCCTACCTTCACCTTGCCAAGGCTTTCAACACCATTCCCCACTCAAATATTACAGAAAAACTCACCAGCCTGAACATAAACCCCGACGTCACAAGATGGGTTCCCAACTGGCTTACAGACAGAACTCACACAGTAAGAATAGCACGCTCCATGTCCGACTCTAAACCAGTCACATGTGGTGTCCCACAAGGTTCAGTCCTGGGACCCCTAGTGTTCGGCTTCTCAGAAGTACAGGCAAACACAGGAGGACTATGGCTAACCAAGTTCACCGATGACTGCAAACTGGGAGCCATAATTGACTCTCCGGCTGACGTGGACATCCTCCAAAAAGGCCTTACGGAGACAGACAACTGGTCAAAGTCATGGCCTCAAGCTAAATGCCAAAAAATGCAGAGTCATCCCATTTGGGAAAAACAAAACACCCACGAATTACCACATAGGTGGCAGCCCCCTTAATACAGAAGAGGTAATAAGAGATCTGGGGACCTAGGTAGATAGTAATCTCTCCTTTGACAATCATATTGTCAAAGTAGTTAGGAAACCCTTCTATGTGGCCCATCTAATTACTAAAGGGTTCGCATCTAGAAATAAAGAGGTTATAGTGCCCCTCTACTCATCACTCATCAGACTCATCATAGAGTACAATGTCCCATTTGGGATGTACCTCACAAGACACTTCCAACAGCTGGAAAGACCACAAAAGTACCTCACCAAGAGGATTACTGGCCTCAAACATATATCCTATGAAGCCCAACTGAAAAAACTTTGGCTGTACTCAGTGGCACATCACTTACTCAGAAGTGATCTCTGCCTGACTTACAAAGCCATGTCCAACTCAGAATTGATGGACATGCTCCATAGGTTCATAGGTTCATAGGTTCATACTAGGCTATCTGCCCGAGGGCATTTACAAGCCTAGCCCATAGTTTTGTGGCTTACGCCACCCTTTTAGTATGGGGAACTATACCCATTATTTTGCTGTGCCTCTGTCGAGCAGTGACACTGAGGTAATCCCTGGGGTATATCTGCGATCTCCCATCCATTGGTCAAGATTTCTCTTGAACAAGGCCAGCGAGGTGCTCTGCCTCACATATACCGGGATTTTATTCCACAGCATAGGGAGTCTTTGGGTGATGAATCTATCCCTCCAGCACGTCCTATTAATAGCCGTGTCGAGGTTTAAGTCTCCCGCCCTTGTGGCTCTGACGGATCTAGATTTTTTGAGGTGCAGCGTATTCATCAAATCTGGGTTTGACATGGCCTTGTATGTTAGGCAAAGGTCACCTCTGAGCAAGCGGTAAGCGACTGAGTAGAGCTGGAGTTCTTTCAGTCGGGCAGCATAGGACAGATGTTTGAGACCCTTTATCCTTTTGGTGAGGAACTTTTGTGGCCTCTCCAGCTGCTGCAAGTGTCGGGTCAGATACATTCCGAATGGGGCATTGTACTCAATCATTGGTCTGATGAGTGATGAGTATAGGGAGACTATGACCTCACTTGATCTAGATGAGAATCCCTTCATGATAAGGTGGGCAATGTAGAAGGTCTTCCTAACTACTTTAGCTACATGGGTGTCGAATGACAGACTACTATCAACCTGGGTCCCCAGGTCCCTGATAACTTCTTCTGTGCTCAGTGGATTGCCACCTATTTGGTAGCTAGGGGTAACCTTGTTTTTCCCGAAGGGTATGACTATGCATTTTTTGGCATTTAACTTTAGGCCATGGCTCTGACACCAGTTATCCGTTTCTGTGAGACCCTTCTGAAGGATATCTGTGTCAGATGTGTTTTCTACTATGGCGCCCAGTTTGCAGTCATCTGCAAACTTTGTCAGCCATAACCCTCCTGTGTTTGCTTGTACTTCGGAAAAGTAGATGCCAAACAAGAGTGGGCCCAGGACTGAGCCCTGTGGTACACCACTTGTGACAGGCTTTGAGTCTGACATGGCGCCAGCAACTCTGACCCTGTGGGTTCTGTCACTCAGCCAGTTTGCAACCCATCTTGTGATGTATGGGTTAACATTTAAGCTGATGAGTTTTTCAATGATACTCCACCTAAAGAAATCCAAGTCACTGCGAGCCATGCGGTCTAGTGAGATAAAGCTCACCACAACAATAAATAGAACACGCTGGAGGGATAAATTCCTCTCACAGAGACTCCTGTCCCCATGCTTTGGAACAAAATTCCAAACTACATTAGGCAGAGCCCCTAACTAACACTCTTCAGGAGAAATTTTGATGAGTGGATGGGTAACAGAAAATACACCTCTGGGATCACTTCATTGGCTCTGCTTGACAGAGGATCAGTTAATTAATCAATGGGGTGGTGAAAGCTGACACACTCTGGCTAGGCTTATAAATGCCCTCGAGCAGATAGCCTAGTACCTACCTATGAAACTATGAACCTAAATATACTTCATTCTTAAATGTCGGCTTGTAAGTTCTCCAAAACAAACATATATTCCTTACTTTTTTAATCATATTCTGCCACTGTATTATTCTCTGTCACTCATTGCCAAGTGTTACACCTAAAATGTCTACCTCTTCTATGTTAAACTGAATACATACTACTTTCCATCATAATCCTAATCCTTTACTTTTTTATACATAAACCAATAACTTTTAGCTCTTGGCTAAGATTCCAGATAGCTATCTCCATCCATTCTTCATGTTTAGTAATTAACACTATATCATCAGCAGAAGAAGACATTGCTGGTGCTTGAATGCCTTCTTTTGTACAATATTCTGCTACCTTCAAAGTTAAATTTTGTCTCATTAACAACTGCATTCATAATTACTGCCAACAAAATACTGCCTGCTGGACAACCCTGTCTTATACCACTTTTTTATTTTTATATCTGCATTTATCCAGCCATTATTTATTAATTTTACTCTATTCTTATTTATATACAAAAACAAATATATTAGTTATTTTATTACTTATGTTACACTCTTTTAGAGTCTCCTGTATTGACAAGAAATTGGCAAGCGCTTTCACCTTGTAGGCTTCCTCAGGCCAAACGTAACATAATGCTTTTAACATATATATATATATATATATATATATATATATATATATATGTATATACTTTAGGTCTGTGTGACATCACTTCCCTTTGTACTTAATTCACACTCAAATCTTTAAAGCAACACTAACAATATAAAAATATATATAAGATACAATGTATAGAGTTGATCGACTATAATCAGCTCAACATATACTACTTAAAATCATTATATAATGGTAAAAATATGAGTGTCATGCTTTTATTTAAGTTTTAAATTCTAAATTTGAAAGCTCTCTTAAATACTAAAATAGGTGTTTTGACCTAACGTCAAATAAGTTTTTTTTAAATAAAACCTTATAAAACAAAATAAAAAACAATAATTATACTTGTTCCTTGTAAAAATAACTGTGCCAGACGAACAATCTCAAACAAATAAACCCTTTTGATGTTAGTAAATAAGTAACTAAGATGCTTCTCTAGGCATAACGTGTCAATGCAAACCTTATGCACAAAATTGCATTTTAGGGAATACAAAAACTTAGATATTATCAAGGCTAGCTTAAAAACTTTGGTCGATCATGTATTAAATACTCAAATTCAAATCAAAGCATTTAATTATGCTTCTAATAAATAGAGATGAAAATGGTTCACTAAAAACAGCTAGTCAAAGCAACGCCTAAGTTCAAGGTTATATTTCGCAATTACAATAACACATCTGCTATTGAAGCTAATATAACTGCATCAGTCGCTCATATATTAAATGCACGAGTTCAAGTGAGAGCATATACTTGTACTTTCAAACGATATACAAAAATCTAAAAACTAAAATACAGACATAAGCAGCAAATCACTCTTAAACATATATTATATAGTAGATAATATAGATTCACTTGGATCAACATAAAATAAACATTATAGTCTCAGCGTCAATACAATTAGAACCAATACCAAATATAAAATGTTTTGTCTGTTGTTGTTGATGACAAGACATAACTTCGAGGTTGTATTTTTCACATGCAATAGCCCTTCTGTTATTGAGGTTAGCTTTTTATCATCAACGGACCATAAATTAAAACCACAATTTCAAGTATAAACTTTTAAATATACTTTCGAGCATTATGAAAAGCTCAAAAACGAATATAAATGGCTTCTCACATTCTAACACATTTTATATAATAAATTATATAAATTGTATCAAATGTACTGTATCTTAAATTATTAATAACAAAATAAGACAAATGTTATGATTAATATTTAACGAGTGAAACATCCTTAGTGCCATTTGCTACTTCCTAAGATCTTTACCTTTAAGAATTGGTTTGATAGGAATCCTGTCATTTAAGCCAGGTTCACGATCAGCTCTTAGTCTGATAATCCATTTAGTTTCATTTTGTTCAGTTTTATTGCGGATGTCCCCCCTTCTAATTGTAAGATGATTAACTTGCATGACAAGAAATTTGAATTTGTGGTCTGGTGATGTGTCAATAACATGTCTAGATAGTGCATTTTTATCATACTTTATCCTAACATTATACATATGGTCTCTGATTCTGTCTCTTAGCTACCTGTCAGTCTTGCCCACATAAAATGCTGGGCAAGAACTGCAGGTGGTAAGATATACTACATGCTGGGTGTTGCAATTAGCTGCTGGGTAAAACTTAAAACACTGTAATGTAAGTGGATGTATGAACATTGCATTACTATCTATTAAATCACAATAATTACATTTCTTACAAGGTTGAGTACTGCCTGCCTTGGTATTTAATTTAGTATTATACTCTATTCTAGAAGAACTACATAACATATCGTGTAAATTAAATTTATTCTTATATATGAAGCTAGGGGCTTCACCTACAAATTTACTGATACTAGGATCTACTTTCAGTATGTCCCAGTTCTTTAAATAAGCTCTTTTTATTTCGTATACATCTTGTGTATAATGAATACAGATTTTCATCTTTTCATCATATATAGTTTTACTGTTAGATGCATCATACATTTCGTATGAACTAGATGCAAAATAAGGTGAAGCACTGTCTTTCCTTAAACGATCTACTTCTAAAATTTTTAGATCAATTTCTGATGGTGTATATGACCTATTAAGTAGTTGTTGTTTAAGGTTATGTAGCTCTGAATTATATCCTGTTTCTGTTGAATTTAATCGAGAAACTCTCATTGCTTGTCCCTTAATAACATTCTTAAACACAAAACTAGGATGCATACTAGATCTATGCAATAGCAAGTTTCTATAACAGGCTTTTCTGAAAACACCAGTATTCAGGATACCACTAGGCATCCTCTCAACATACACATCTAAATAAGAGACCTGCTGTTCAGAAGCTGTCATAGTAAATTTAAGATAACTGGTGGTTAGATTAATTTGTTCTAGAAATTCAAACAATTCACTTTCATCGGACCTCAAAATTAAAAAGAGATCCTCAACAAAACGTACATAAAAACTGATGTTCTGTTTGTAACTGTCAAGTGTGAATAGGAGTACATTTTCCCAGTCAGCCATAACCAGATTGGCATAGATAGTGGCATATGAAGTGCCCATAGCTACGCCATCATTCTGGATATAGATGTGACTGTTGGAAGTGAAGATGTTGTTAGTTAAGACAACCCTCATTAGCTCACATAGGGTATGCCTACATGATATTCAGTTATGGTCTGGTCAGCTATCTAGCATCGCTGAATACTGTCTATACCTTCTTGGTTTGGGATGGTTGTGAAAAGAGACTGAACATCTAGTGAGACTAACCAGAATCTATCATCTGCTGTTATATCTTTCATTGCATCATATAACATCACAAGAAATTGCTTGGTGTCTCTAAGTATGTACGAATGCTTATTCACAATAGGTCTAAATTTAGATTCCAAGTATATGGATAACGGTTCTGTTACCCAACCTCTCCCAGCAACTATTGGTCTCATGGGAGGTCTGTCTGGGTGCTTGTGTATTTTTGGGATGCCTTGTATACAAGGAATAGTAGGTTAATTAACTTGGCAGTATTTATATAGATCATTATTAATTCTACCTGTACTAAGATTGTTTGACAGGAATGTGGAAACTCTGTTAATTATCTGATCAACATATTTAATGCCAATCGGTCTATAAAAATTTGCATCACTGAGCATATCAGTCATACTAGAGATGTATCTCTCTGTGTCCATTATAACAATGGGGCCTCTTTTGTCAGCTGGCCTTATCACTATTATTATCATCATTTTTCAATATTCTCAATGCTGTTCTTAAATTAGGGTGTAAATTGCCATACCATCTCCTATCTCTATTCCTTCTATCTATTTCATACAATTCTTGTTCGACTAATTTCAAATATGCATCTATTAGTGGATGTAGGTTTGGTATAAATGTGCTTGGTTTTCTAAGAGTGCATGGTGCATTTATAGACTGGTGATTACCATGATCCAAATGTAATTGAATATTCCTGATGTGTAATTTAAGGCCTATTACTGAATCTGTGATGTCACTTTTGACTAATGGTATAAAGGAAAGGCCTTTTTCTAATACTAGAGTTTCTTCCTTAGTTAATGATCGACTTGATATATTCCAAATCAATGACTGCCTGTCTTTTCCCACATTTTCTTTAAGGTTGGGCCTATGCGTTCTTCTTCGGGTAACCTCCTCTTTTTGCCTCCCTCTGCTCATTGATCGATCCCTTCCTCCTCTCCGAAAATCGGAAATGGGGAAAGGGGCTGCTGGGTCATTACCAGTGACACCAGTTTTTAATGATGGAATTTTCTTTCTAACTACTTCTTCACTGTTTATAGAACTATTGTGGTTAAATTTACATACTACTGACTGATCCATTGCTTTTGATATAGGGGTCTTAGCAGTTGTTTCTTCCTCTCTGTGTATCTCAACTACTGAGTTAATTTCATTGTTGGAACTCTCTGCTACTGAGCATGGTCCTGATATTTGTACAGATACATTTCTACCACCTTCAATTACTTTTGCCTTCATTACTATCTACAGTTTGATTTATATTCCTACTAACAGAACCCCTCATATTGTTCCTGCTTCTAGTTGCGTCTGCCCTTCCTTGTGTCATATTACTTCTGTTATCCCTAGGCCAAGTGAAGACCTGTCCTTGTTTAAAATCTACTGTATCCCTCCGAATTTTACTCTGCTTTTGTTCCATTAATTTCTTTTCAAACAAATATACATTATCTAACAATTTTTCAAAGACTTTCTCCAAAATAAAGTTCGGATATGTCTCATAAATATGCTTTTGCTGTTCTCTTAAATTTTCTCTCAAGATAACTTCTTCTGGTAAAAAATATTCATTCATTAATTTTATATATCGTATGCTAGTGTCAATGTTAATCATTTGCCACTTGTATAAAAGATCGGGGTACATCATGCCTGTGGTGGGCATCTTCAGAACGCATAACCCTCTTGATATGATTTTACACGCTATGCATACCTCAAGATGTTGCCTTTGTAGCTGCATACGTTTAAGCTTTATGAAATCAATTTCCATTTGCTGCATACGTTTAAGCTTTATGAAATCAATTTCCATTTGCTGCATACGTTTAAGCTTTATGAAATCAATTTCCATTTGCTGCATACGTTTAAGCTTTATGAAATCAATTTCCATTTATAAAAGTGTTTTCTTGTGTTCTTTTTACCTTTTGCCATTTTAAAACATGTATTTTATATATTTCTTTCAAACTTATCCAAGCTTGTCCAGTTCTTTTAATTCTATAATCTTTTCTCTAAGTTCTTCATTTAAATCTGTTTAATTTATTTTTTAATACCTCTACCTATTTTTATCTATCCTTCATTTTCTTGCATTCCCATCCAAATTGCTACATGATCTGACAAATGTGTTACTTTTATTCATTTATATAACATTTTCAAACTTTCAGAAATCATAAAATAATCAATTTCTGTTTTTTAAATTACTCCTTTTATACATCCAATGTTTGTTATCCCATAAATGCAATTTTCCATTTTTTAGGATCACTGAAATTACTTTAACATTTGCCCCTTCTTTTCTTCTTTTTCTTAAGTCACAATTAAAATCTCCTTCCAATATTCTTTGCATATTAACCCTAACATAATTAATGCTCTTTTTAAATATCACCAGCCTTTCTTTTTATGAAATATAAGCATATACTGCTATCATTTTATATACTTGTTTCTTCCATCTCCCATATAATATTGTTACTCTAACTACAATTGCTACAGTGCAATCCAACATTTCTATTGAATATTTACTTAAAATTCATATACCTGAACACTTTTCTTGCCCTTTATTCCAAGTAACTTCTCCCTCCCATAATTAATTTACTTGCTGTCTCTCCCCTTCTGTTAAAATTCTAGTATCCAGCAATATTATAATATCCACACCAAGTCAACCACATTTTTAACATTCTTTATACTATCCACATTTATAGCTAAGATTTTTAACTTTTATATAAAACTATTTACCTTTCATAATTTTTCCCCTTTTTGTTCTCTCTTAAACATATATTGTTAAATTTATATTTTCTATCTTTAAATCTTTCCCAATGGAATTCTTTTTGTTTTCAATCACCACCCAATTATTTTCTCCCTCTTAACTAGAATTGATTGCTTTTTCCTGCTCTAATTTCTCTCCCCCTTATATCTATCATCTTTTCCTAACTCTTTGTTCTCTACCATTACATTTTCAGTCTTCTTTTCCTCTAGTTCCACTTCTATATTATGCTTTGCTCTAAAACAATGGGCAGGATTCACGAAGGCTTGCACGGAGTCTAAGAGTAGTGTAAGACTCCATGCAGCCTTTGCGATCCAGGAACAGCCCTAAAGTCCGTGTAAGAGACCATCTAAAACGTCTCTTACACGGAGTGGGCGTGGATATGCTAATCACCTCACTTGCAGCACAAAGGCATGCAAATGAGGTAGATTAGCGATCCACGAAGCCCAAAGCAGCCCATGTAAGAGCCGTTTTAGCTGCAGAAATGTACTCAGTTGACAACTGAGTACATTTCTGAAAAAATCACAATGGAGCCATGTCAGCTCCAAATAAAGGGTGCATATGTGTCAGGCAGCATGCCAATGGCCAAATATGTGGCCATTGGCAAGGTACCCCGATGCAAATATGAAAAATAAATGTTTTTTTTTTTTTTTTCGGCAAACGGGCTGCGCTGTATAAAACATAAAAATGAAGGTTATATACCCACAAATGTGGGTTTTATGCAATACATGGATTTACAATGCAGGGACCAGCAGACCAAAAACAACATGGCCACCGTTTAGTGGTTGCTAAGGGGGGAAGCTGAGTCTAAGAGATGTAACTAAGCATTATTAGGCAATCTGATGTAAATGAGTGTTAGCATACTGAATTCCACTGTTACATAGCAAAGGAGCACATTCTGAGTAGTGTAAGAGTTACATAAGGGGGAGGAATAGAGTAGGAGATAGGTGACATCACAGGGGGGAATGGTAGAAAGAAATGCATTTCATTGGAGGTCAGTGTTACATGACAGATGTCAGAAACATATCATGGAAAGAGGAGTGCCGCAAGATAAGCATGGGAAAGTCAAGAAATGGAAGGTGTACACTGTTACTTACACCAAAGTTTCTTGCTGGTCGCGCATGCGCACGTGTGTGCGCAATGAAGTGCGAGTAGGGCAGTGTGCGCACGTGTAAGGCAGACTGAGCATGTGGGAGCCTGTTAGCAGACTTGTAAGACTGTTTGCGCTAGTGTGCACGTGTTTTAACCTGAATAAGCAGATTCTGAACCGTGTAAGCATGTGTGTATGCGTGTAAGCCACTGTGAGTGTGTTTCTGCTGGTATGCACGTTGCTTCCCCCTGAGGAAACAGAAAGGAAAAAGGAAGCAACAGAATTAGTAGGAAGCTAGCAGGGAATACTGCTGGAGCTAGCAAGTGAAAACAATTAGAAGCTGGCAATTACACAGGCAGAATAGTAGCTCAGCCAAGCACTTAAAACTCTGCAAACAGCAGTGCAGGATGTTTCTCTCAAGAGACACTGCAAGACAGGTGTAAGCTATTAGTAGTGAAAACTGAAAAAGCTGAACTCAGAGCAGAAATGCTAGGGGCTGCCATAGCTGTCATAAGGAGACATAGGCGACTTGCTGAGGGTGGTGACAATGCAGATGGTGCCAGACAACCCACAGTGAGGAGACGAAGAAGAATGTACAGGCCCAGGGTCACCTACCACGGGTTACATGAGCTGGAGATAGTAGAGCGCTATAGAGTGGACAGAGACCTCCTGCAGCAAATTGTCGAGCTGTGCAGGCCACACCTCACACACAGAACCAACAGAGGGGAACCCATCCCAGTGGAAACCAAGGTATGTGTTGGCCTAAGAATACTAGCAACAGGTACCTTCCAGAGACCAACTGGTGATATGATGGGGATATCACAGGCATCAGCCTCCAGGGTACTGCACCAGTTCCTGGATGCCATGTCAGCACATTGGTGATCATGTATATTTCCCCAATGCCCGTGAGGTATTGGCCAGCAATATGCATCTCTTCCAGCAAATAACGGAATACCCTGAGGTAGTGGGTGCAATAGGCTGCACTCACATATGCATCAAAGCACCAGCCGGTGAGCGGGGTAGGGCCTACATTAACCGCAAGGGCTTCCCCTCCATCAACTGCCAGGTCATGTGTGATGCCCAGGGCATAACAATGACTGTGTGTGCTGACTGCCCTGGGAGCTACCATGATTCCCATATCTGGCATTTGACGCAGCTGTACCAGACATTTGCCAATGGGGGCATCCCACATGTACACCTAGTGGGGGATGCAGGGTATGCACTGGAGCCGTGGCTGATGACACCCATCAGAAACGCACACACCTGAACAGGAATGCCATAATGAGGCACATGCACAAACACGTAATGTAATAGAGCGTGTGTTTGGGCTGCTCAAGTCACGGTTCCGGTGTTTGGACACATCTGGTGGAGCCTTGCAGTACTCACCAACTACATGTACCCAAATTGTCATGGCATGTGCTATGCTACATAATATGATCTTGCGAAAACAGCTGCAGCAGGATAGCATAGGGCCGGGCCAAACAGCCCCCCAACATTGCCAAGGCCATCACAGGCAGAGCGTGACTCGGAGGAGGAACAACCTGAGCCTGCCCCAGTAGGCAGAAGGAGGTGAGCCCAGTATGTCCTGGCCTTGGCAAAGAGGCAACGCATAGCACATACACTGGCTTGGTAGGAACCCTGGGAATGATACCCCTCTCTGACTCACTCATATAATAACAGGGATGCCTAAAATGACATAACCTGCTCTCAAACATGTACAGGGAGTGAAGTATGTGCATCCGACAGAGGCAGCCCTGCAGCACCACCTAAGGCATGAATGCCATGTGTTAAGCAATGTAGTATATGCACACCTGAGGACCCTGACTAACATCCTACCCTCACCAAGCATGATGCCACAATATGACAATGAGATGATCAATTGCAATAATTGGCTGAAGTATTGCAGTTAGTCAAATGGGATCCAATGTGTGCCAGCCTGGGATGACATGCTGAGCATGACGTGATGCTCCACCTGCTAGGACTGGCGTGCACCTATCAGTGCAGGCCGTATGGATACTGGCAAAGGCTGTTGTTACCCACAGCATGCCCTGAATAGGTAAGGCTCAAAACACAAACCCACCTCCATAGGTATCACAAGGGATAAGAACCTAGATGTAATGTTACCCAATGCCAGAAGTCTAAACAGCAAGATGGATGCAGTCTAAACTCACCCAGTATGGAGAATGTTGATATCTGTGCTGTAACAGAAAACTGGGTCAAGGCTCACAACAGCACCCTAACACTACCAGGTTACACCTCATACTGTGCTGTAGAGCCTCAAAACATGGAACAAGCTACAAAAGGAGGGTGACTATCAATAATTGTCAAGGATAACCACACCCCCATGTTGGTACCACAACAAGAAGCAGCATGGACTAGCCATGGTCAAGTAACAGTGGCTAAAACTGCCTCCCAGTTTATAACCTCCTACAGACTACCGTCCCAACACCAGGAACTGCACCTGGCCTATGTTGGAATACATGAATATATCAAGTCCTCCAAACCACATTATATTGGGTGACTGAAAATACCCAGACATAGACTGGGAGCATTATACTAGCTCCAACACTGTAGTACAAAAGTTCCTAGAATCCATAAAACAAAATGCCCAGGAACAACGTACCACTCCCACAAGAGGGGTAAGCATACTGGATGTGATAATCAGCAACATGGGTACTGGATGGCAAGATGAGAAGTGTATCCCTCACTGGTAAGACCAGACCATAGAGTAATCACACTGGATATACACATCCTAACCACAGTCCCTGGCCAGAAAACCACAGTGAAAAACATGTGTAAAGCAAAAGTTGCACTCCTCCAAACTGAT
This sequence comes from Protopterus annectens, assembly GCF_019279795.1. Classification (NCBI taxonomy): domain Eukaryota; kingdom Metazoa; phylum Chordata; order Ceratodontiformes; family Protopteridae; genus Protopterus; species Protopterus annectens. Next base: position 1,893,169,150 of record NC_056743.1, on the reverse strand, counting down.
GTGGAATCCATTAAAGGCCCTGTGCAGGTGCAAAATATGGGCCACACCTCAGAACCTGTTATACAGGCATTCCATGAACACTGACAGGAATGCTTGGATTATGCCATCCTAAATTAAAACAAGACACAATGCCATAGACGCAGGCATCTGGCATGGTGGACTCCAGCCATTACCAAACCATGCAAGAGAATGAGGAAGCTACTACATGATAGAGCAAACATATAAAAAGGGAAGTAGTCACTGATCAGTAGTATGGCAATAAAATATGTCCACACATACAATCCACTAAGGCCAGCTACAAAAGTTGAATCTGTGAATCTTGAGGCAATGTTATACCTACTCCAAGTACACAGACAACCCTCAACTCCCCCCAAGAAATACAAATATATGTGAGAGATGCAACCATTTATCCAAACTGGAGGCTGAGCTCCCTCAACTCAGTACTGTCAAAACTAGTCAGGAGGAGAAGGTAACCACACACACCACAAACCCAGTCCCACATAGACCTATCACAACTGCAAACCAAAGACTTAAACACAGAAAAACATTCCCGGAGGCCCAAATTACAAACACACCACACCAACAGAGGCCTCCAAAGCAGACACCCAATCAAACAACCTCCAAACATAGCACATGCAACACATAGTACACAAAGCTGGTGTGCCAAACAGTCACAGGCCAGAAGGAGAAACAACATGCCTGATACAGTTGTAATAGGTGACTCCATAGTGAGACACGCTGCTGTCCCGCTCACCAGACTGAACAAGGGAAAGGGTACAGTAAGCTGCATGTAGGCTGCTACAATACACCACATAACACAAGTATGCAGGTCACCCCAAAGCAAGTAGAAATATGATGCAGTCATAGTCCATGCTGGTGTGAATGACCTGAGATGTACCTCCCCGGACTACATGAAAAGAGACATAGATGAGCTCTCCGATTATGTAGTCCAGGCCGGTATGACACTGACCGTTTGCAGCATCCTACCCTCACCAAGAATGATGCCACAGTACAAACACAGAATGATCAGCTTTAACAAGTGGCACAATTACTGGTGCCATTCCAAGGGGATCCAATGTCTGTCTGCTTGGGATGTCATGCTTGACAAGCCACGCTGCTGTTCCAGGGATGGCTTGCACCTGTTACCCCTGGGCGTCTGGATATTGGATAAGGCTTTTGCCACCTCCATAGAACCTTTCGTAGGCAAGGCTGAAAAGACTAACCCACCACCCTAGAAAACATAAGTGGAAAGAAACATAAGGGTAATGCTGACCAATGCCAGACATGTAAACCTCAATATGCATGCTCCCGAGGCCCTCCCCAGTATGGAGAACATCGATGTCTGTGCAGTGACAGAAACCTGCTGCAAGCCTCCTGACAGCACACCAGCACTACCAGGTTATACCACATATCATGCGTTATGGCCCCAAAACCTGGACCAAAACATAAAAGGAGGGTGAGTATCCATATTCAGCACAGACACTCATACGTCCAGGTAACTGACAATGCACAAAGTACTGGAGTCCACCCATGTGCAACTAACCATAGGCAAGCCTGCTGTACAGTCTGTAGCATGCTACAGACCACACTCTCACACACAGGAACCCCACCCAGCCGTCCTGAAGGCACTGGACAGTATGAATGTCCCACCAAATACCAAACAAGGTGCTCACAAATTACCACATAAGTGGTAAACCATTATGTATGGAAGGAGTAATCAGGGATCTAAGGACACAAGTGGACAGTAACCTGTTATGTGACACTCACATTGCCAATGTGGCTAGGAAGACTGTCTATATTGGACACCATATCATGAAAGGATTCACATCTGTGTCAACAGAGGTCATTGTGCCCCTATGCTGTTCTCTTATCAGACCCATAAGCTAGTACAATGCCTCATTTGGGATGTACCTTACCTGACACCTGCAGCAGTTAGAAAGACCTCAAAGGTACCTCACCAAGAGGATAAAGGGTCTCAAATATATGTCATATGCTGCCTGGCTGTAGACACCCCAGCTGAATGCAGTCACATACTGCCTACACAGAGGCGTTGTATGTCTGTTGTACAAGGAGTAATGGACATGCTCCACCCCAGAAAACTCAAAGCCATCGGAGCTGTGAGAGTGAGAGATGTCAACCTTAACACATAATGAAATAGGATGTGCTGGAGGGACAGATACATAACCCAGAGGCTCCCCACACCCTGGAACAGAATCACACTCCATGTTAGGCAGAGCCCCTCACTGACACTCTTCAACAGGAATCTTGCCAAGTGGATGAATGATCGTAGATGTACACTGGGGGTCTTCACTGTGTCACGTCCAGTCAGAGGCACAGTAAAGTAAATCATAAATGGCCATAACATTCAGATAGCAAGGGGTGGCAAAAGCCACACGCACTCTGGCTAGGCTTACAAATGCCCTAGGGTGGATAGCCTAGTATGAACCTATGAACCTATGAAGATACAAATTGTACAGGACACTAAGGATAATCCCAAGGCTTGCTCAAGTGATGGTAGGAACTGTGTTGGGAATTCACAGATATGCTCTGAATCACACAAATATGACAAACAACATACCAAACACACACACATATTGCCAACATACAACCTGACAGGTGCAGTGCAAACCCCTCCCCCCCCAGAATGCAAAATATTTATCCCAGCAGACTGCTGGCCCCCTGACATTGCAGATGCTGAGGTATCAGCCAGTATCTACAAAGCAAAACACACAGCAGCAATGGTATGAGATGGTGTCCTGGGCTGAGTCCAGAATGGAATGCCAAATCACACTACTGCTCAATGTCAGCCTTACCACAGGATATGTACCCAAAGAGCAGTGTACAACAACAGTGGTCCTTCTCAACAAAGGTGTTGCCTGAATGGATACTGAAAACTACCACCCCAGAATCCTGAGAAGCTTGGTCTGCACAGCTATGGAAAGGATCAGCATGTACCGCAGACATAAAGATATTGGGGACCTACTGACACCAGACCCTACCCAGTGTGGCTTTCTTAAGTGCAGATCCTGCCCCTAAACATGTTTGACTCATTTGAAACAGTCATTAAGGTCATTGATGAGGGCAATGTGGTCCACACAGCGTAGCTGGACCTTGCAAAGGCTTCCATACAATACCCTACATGTTCATTATAGATATGCTCACCAGCTTAAATATAAACCCCTATGTCAGTAGAGGGGTTGCAAACCAGACCAAGGACAGAACTGACATGGTCAGACATGCTGCAGCCATGTCAGACTACAAACCAGATATAACTGGCATCCCACAAGGCTTGGTCCTGGGACCTCCCTCGTTTGGTATATATGTCCCATAGGTACAGACCAACATGGAAGGACTGTATCTGAACATGTTTGCAGAGGACTACAAACTGCCCACCATATCTGACCCACCAGCTTACACAAGCATCCCACAAAAGGGCAACATAGAAACAGACAACTGGTGCCATAGCCATGTCAGCAAGCTAATTGCAGAAAAGTGTATAGTCAACCCCATGGATATACAGTAAGTGCCCACCAATTACCACATAGGTGTTAACCCATTACTTACTTAACATGTAATGAGAGACCTGGGGCACAAGGTGATAGATATCCTGCATTGGACAAACATGTGGCTGTAGTGTTTACAGAAACATACCATATACCCACCTAATCATGAAGTTTGTCAAATCTAGATAAGGGGAGGTCATTGTGGCTCTGCAGTCATCCTTCATCAGCATTACAATTGACTACAATAGCCCCTGTGGATGTACCTCAGCAGACACCTCCATCAACTCTAAAGTCCCCAAAAGTACCTCACCAGGAGTATCAAAGAGCTTGAACAGATGCCATGTGTTGCCTGATTAAACAAACTGCAGCTCCACACACTGCCATACTGCCCACCCAGAAGCAAGTTGTGCCTGATGTATAAAGCCATGTCCAAGCTGGAATCAATGAACATGCTGCACCTTGTACAATCTGAATGGCAGTGAGCTATGCACATGAGAGACCTGAACCCCAGCACTGACATACATAGGACAAGCTGTACTGCATGATCCATAACACAGAAGCCACCCCCACTCATGAGTAAACTCCCAGTACAGGTTATCCATAGAGTCACTCATCGATTCTCCTCAAGGGGAATCTTGATGAGTGGATGGGAGATGGTAGGTTTACCCTGGGTATTACTGTTATGTCACAGGTAGACGGAGGCACAGTATACTAACCATGATATATGTCATGGCAAACTCCACTTACAATGTGTGTCGAAGGACAAACACACTCTCCGACTAGCATTAGAAATGGCCTAGGGCACATCGCTAGTGTTTGCCAATGTACACCTATGTTGTGGAATACACTATTGGAATACAATGTTGGACAAGCCTGGTTTAAGTAGTTCATATCTGAACATAATGCAACATGGTCAGATGTGCACAACTGGCCCCTAACCAGGCTGTTGTGTTCACTATGGAAATGTAAAGCAGTGATAGGACTAAAGCCCAGGATACTGTCCACCACAGTGAAAGTACTGAACCAGTACACTAAACGGTACTACAGTGTTAGGTCAGTATCAAAGGATGTTGACAACTTTATGCAAAGTATCCCATGCAAACCCTGCAGGCACAGTATAATTCCTGTTGTGTTCACACACAAAGCAGTTGGACAGTAACTACACAACATGACACACAACACACAACTATAAACGGGAGATATTGTTGAAGTTCACACTCATCCACAAATGTGGTGGGCTGCAGAGTTCAACATATGGAAAGCTCATACTGGGCATGTTCGCACACTTTGATAAATGAGACGTGTCAGACAACATGCCATGGGAAGGCTGAACTGGGCATGCTCACACACTTAGGCCAAATCTCAGTTTAGCAGTTGGCCACACATATCTGGCATTTGTACGTGTTATTCCAGGAACCAACCACATTACTACAATCTGCCCAGTGCACACAGTTAAATGACTACAGAGACATACGTGATATAGTGGATCCCTCCCATATTCAAACATCTTCCAGAGATACACAAGTTGTTCATACAAACAGGGAATACTATGGCAATAAAGACCTGCAAACAGTCTATCAGCAACAAATAATGTGCATCTGACAATTAAACATATGGGTGTAGAGGTCAACACTAGGCTGTTTGCCCTAAGGAATGACAGCTTAGCCAGAGTGTGCTTGGCGTCTGCCTCCCCAGTACAGTAGGCTACTGTGCCACTGTAAAATAGGTCACATAAGGCACTGTGTGAGGCTAGTGTGCTGTGCCTCTGTCAAGCAGGGACACAGTGGAGATCCCAGGGTTTGAATTTGCTAAGCCACATCCATGTTGTTGGTGTGTGCTGGAAGAGGGTTGCTGAGGACCTCTAACAGTAAGTGGGCATCAATAACAGACTGAGGGGAGCCTTATCTGCATTGTCTGGACAATTTCACTGTCAACACTGTGTCGTGAAGATTATGAGGGATTGAAGTGCCCTGCCGGTACTGTTCAGAGATGTCCTCCCTCTGTGGGCTACTGCTCTGCAATGTATTAGCTCACTCTGTCTGTTGGACAGCTCATATATGGCTGGTGAACACCTGACAGGTGTCCTGTTGTGGAGCAGTCATGGGTATATTTGGGATAGCATGATCAATGCAAACCTACCACATGCTCATACAATGCAATTGTCAAGGATTATGCAGAGTGGCCTGTATACTCCCCCAGCATGGGTCCTATGAAGTCTTCCACTCCTGTCTTCACAAGTGTAAAGTCTGCTTTTGATAAATACAGTTTGTTTGCAGTGACAACCTTGCCTGGGGGTGGGGATGGGATATGGATGTCCAGGGAAAGGTGGGTATGGTCAGATATCAACAATGGTGGTCTACCTCTGGTGTGGAACAGTGAGTACCCATGTTGCAGATGGTCAGGTGCAATATGTATTCCCCATTGTGGCTGCGGTGAGTGGTTCTGCCATAGCACATGGACTCACAAATTGTAGTGGCTGTAGGGTAATGTTGTAGAGGCCTGAGTAGTTCCCACACACAATATGCCTGTACCTGACGTTAACAACTGGAATGGTGTATGTGAACACCTGCATATCTTGGCACTGTTCCCAGGGAAGCAAAGTGTGTGTCCTGGATGTGGGAGGGGTGGTCTGGACTGGTTGTGTTGAGTGTTACAGGTCCTGTGGTCTCGAAGCATGGTATAGAACATAACCTGCCAGTGCGATGTGCATATATGACCCTGAAATAGGTGGCTGAAAATGCATATATATGCTATCCCCCACCTGACAGGTAGTACTAGATGTACATACCTCTGTAGAAATAATGATGTCAGCACGCTATAAATACTGCAGGTGCAGAACAGAAGCACAGTAGTTCGGATAGTGCGCTCTGCTAATGCATCTCCCTCAAGTGTCATAATGTAGTTAGGTAGGAGTTTGAATCCTGCAAATGCTTAGTGGGTGAGCGGGGTCTGTGTGTGCAAGTCTGTGTGAAGGAAATGTCCCTTTTGGTAACTGGGAAAACACACTACAGGATGCACATTCCCCTTTCTAAACACTGATGATGTCAGCACCCTATAAGTACAGCAGGAGAAAGGAAACCTTCCAGTTATTTGAATAGTGCACTCTGCTAATGCGTCCATCTTGGGTGTCATAACATAGTTAGGTAGGGGTTTGAATCCTGCAAATTCTCAGTGTGTGTGGAGGGGGGTTAGTGTGTGTGAAAAAAATGTCCCTTTTGGCAACTTGGAGAACACACTACAGGATGCACATTCCCTTTCTAAACACTGATGATGTCAGCACCCTATAAGTACAGCAGGAGAATAAAAACTTCCCCGTAATGCGAATAGTGCGCTCTGCTAATGCATCCTTCTCGATTATCATAACGTAATTACATAGGGGTTTGAATCCTGCAAATGCTTAGTGTGTGCGGAAGTCTGTATGAAAAAAATGTCCCTTTTGGCAACTAGGAGAACACACTACAGGATGCACATTCCCCTTTCTAAACACTGATGAAATCAGCACCCTATAAGTACAGCAGGAGAAGAAAAACCTCCCAGTAATATGAATAACGCGCTCTGCTAATGCATCCATCTCGAGTGTCATAACATAGTTAGGTAGGGGTTGGAATCCTGCAAATGCTCAGTGTGTATGGAGGTGGATTAGTGTGTGTGCAAATCTGTATGAAAGAAATGTCTCTTTTGGCAACTAGGAGAACACACTACAGGATGCACATTCCCCTTTCTAAACACTGATGATGTCAGCACCCTATAAGTACAGCAGGAGAAGAGAAACCTCCCACTAATGTAAATAGTGTGCTCTGTTAATGCGGCTGTCTCAAGTATCCTAACATAGTTAGGTAGGGGTTTGAATCCTGCAAATGTTCAGTGTGTGTAGAAGGGGGTTAGTGTGTGTACAAGTCTGTATGAAAGAAATGTCCCTTTTGGCAACTAGGAGAACACACTACAGGATGCACATTCCCCTTTCTAAACACTGATGATGTCAGCACCCTATAAGTACAGCAGGAGAAGAGAAGCTTCCCAGTAATGCAAATAGTGCGCTCCTCTAATGCATCCATCTCGAGTGTCATAACATAGTTTAATAGGGGTTTGAATCCTGCAAGTGTGTGTGGGGGGTTGAAAGTAGGGTGTGTGCAATTACATGTGTGAGAAAACTGACCCTTTTGCCAACCAGTACAACACACCAGCTGCTGCATATTCCAATCTCTACACAGAGATGATGTCAGCACCCTACAAGTACAGCAGAAGGGGGCAAATCTCCCAGTAAAGCAAATAGCATGCTCTGCTACTGCGTCTCCCACTACTGTCATAGCACAGTTAGTTATGGCTTTGAATTCCACACATGCCATGTGTGATTTTGTCACACAGAATACCCATGTGTGTGGGTTGTTGTTCACAATAATGCATGACATCGATTAAACCAGTAATGGCAATGGACACAAATGATGTATGTGTGTGCCAAATACACATATGTACCTGTGACCTTCAATAGTTACCATGTCTGACGCCAGCCACATGTGAATACATGGTATTTGCACTGAATAACATTATGACTGTGGTCTTCTGTGCGGGTGCTGCATGTGGTATGTGTATATACAGTGTGAGATGTAGATGGTATCATCCTAGCAGCGAGGGATACACATCTGGTCTGGGGCATATAGTCTACATGTTGCTGATGAACAGGTGCTGTATGTTTTCACCTGTTGTGGTAGTGGTAACAAGTTGTTCCTTGGCAATGCAGTGACTACATGCTAGGAACCTTTCAGCTAGGGTGTTGTAGCTACAGTAATTCATCAGCATTCAGTAATACGTCAGCATTCCTGGTGAGGGTATGATGCCAACCAAGGTCAGGGTCATACCAGCCTGTGCCACATGCTCAGAGAGCCCTTCCATGTTCCCTATCATGTAGTCCAGGGAGGTACATCACATGTCAGCCATAGTGGCATGGACAATGACTGAGTCATATGCGTTCATGCCTCTGACTGACCTGTATGCTTGTGTTATGTGGTGGACCATAGTGCCCCACAGGCATATCACTGTGACCTTCACCTTGTCTAGCCTGGTGAGCGTGACCTCACTGTACCAGACAATAAAGGTACCTAACACAACTGTAGCAGTTGTGTTGTCTAGCCGTACAGGCTGTGACTGTTTGGCACACAGGATTTGTGTGCTATGTGTTATGCATGCTGTGTTCTGGCATAACGTATGCCTGTGTGCCAGCTGCAGAGGTGTCTGCCGCTCAGGCAGGATGCTATTCTTAGGCTCCACAAATGGCCCAGTGTGTTCACGTGTTTGTATTGCTGTCAGTGTAGGTCTACATCAGACTGGTATTGTAGTCACTGTAGTATTTCATGCCACCTGACAGGTTATGCCAGTACTGGGTTCAAAGTGCTTAGTCCCTAGTTTGGCTATGTGGTTGCATCTCATACATGTGTTGCACGTCCATGTGTAGGGGAGAGGGTGACTGTGTACATGTGGCAGCTGTGACATTGCCACATGACCCACATATTCCACAACTGTACCATAGAGGTGACTGACAAGTCACGTTTGCACATGCTACCATAGTATTGTGATTGCCATGGTGATTAACAGCACGTAGGGCCAATGGGGAACAAGGTACATAGGTTCATAGGTTCATAGGTTCATACTAGGCTATCTGCCCTAGGGCATTTATAAACCTAGCCAGAATGTGTTTGGTTTTCACCACCCATTGTAAATTTATCTTGCTATGCCCTTTTTCGAGGTTAGTATACTGTGCCTCTGTCTAACAGTGACACTAAAGTGATACCTGGGGTAAACCTACGATGTCCCATCCACTCATCAAGATTCCTCTTGAAGAGAGTCAGTGAGGGACTCTGCCTAACCTGGACTGATATTTTATTCCAGAGTGAAGGGAGCCTCTGGGTTATGAATCTGTCCCTCCAGCATGTCCTATTTATTTCAGTGCTGAGGTTCAAGTCTCTCAAGTGCGTAGCTCGATGGGATTTGGATATTCTGAGGTGCAGCATGCCCATTAATTCCGGGTTGGACATGGCTTTATACGTCAGGCACAGATCGCCTCTGAACAGGCGGTATGCCACTGAGTAGAGCTGAAGTTTCTTTAACCGGTCAGCATATGGCATCTGTTTGAGCCCTTTGATCCTCTTGGTGAGGCAGTTTTGGGGTCTTTCCAGTTGCTGCAGGTGTCTGGTGAGGTACATCCCAATAGGGGCATTGTACTCAATTATGGGCCTGATGAGGGATGAGTAAAGAGGCATGATGTCCTCCCCTGATCTAGATGTGAATCCCTTCATTATGAGGTGGGCTATATAAAATGTTTTTCTAACCACTTTGGCCACGTGGTTGTCAAATGAGAGATTGCTATCAACTTGGGTGCCCAGGTCCCTAATTACTTCTTCTGTAATTAATGGATTACCACCTATGTGGTACTTTGTGGGCACTTTGTTTTTGCCAAAGGGGATGACTATACACTTTTTGGCATTCAGCTTGAGGCCATGGCTCTGGCACAAGTTGTCTGTTTCTATGAGGCCCTTTTGGAGGATGCACAGATATCAATGTTCTCCATGCTAAGGAGAGTTTTGAGTGCGTGCATCTTGAGGTTTAGACTTCTGGCGTTGAGTAGCATTACCCTTAGTTTCTTATCCCTTGTGATACCTATGGAGGTGGGTTTGTCTTTTGAGCCTTGCTTAACAAAGGCACTATGGGGGTAGCAAGAGCCTTTGCCAATATCCGAAAGCCCAGGGGTGACAGGTGCGAGCCATCCCTAGCGAAGCAGGTGGTTCAACAGAAGGTGAGTATGTGAGGGTGTAGTGCCTGTGATTAGTTAGCAGTGGCATATATGACTGCTCATGTGGACAAATGCCAGGTAAGTCATATGCAATGTGTCACAGGCAACGTACATGTGAACAGGACAAACAGTGACGTTCTGTCAAGTGAGACATGGACATACATATAGTAAGGTATGCAGATGTCGCTAGGAGTCCACAGAAGCTCTGTAACTCTGCATTGCAGGTGGGATCAGTATTCCAGGGTAACTGCAAGAAAACATGCATGCAAACAAAGCTACAGTAAGCAGGGCTGCATGTAGTCTATTGTACAACAAACAAGTTGTACCACTTCCAGTAGGTAACACTGCAAATATGCAGGCACTATGCACATGTACATGGAAATACACAGGTCAGATGGCTAGGGTCCAGTCTCAGCGCACACAAGTGTACAGACCATGTACTGTCAGGATGTACAATAACTGGATGGAAACCCATGTGCTCATACCTGCAGTAATGCACATGTCAAATAACAGACACTGAGCCTTCACTCAGTGGTTCCATACTTAGTAGGATGTATGCTACCTGGCCTGCCACCACAGTATCCCTGACATGTATGGGGAATCTCCCTCCTGTGACAGTTAGTTTTGTGTTTTGGGACTGTCTAGCATGGTATGAGATGTGAGCTTGCAGTGCTATGGTGCTCCTGTTTGTCCTGTACCAGTCGTGTAGTACTGCACACATATCAACATCCTCAAACATCCGCATTGCAGAGTCCAGTGTGGGCAACATGCCACTTGCAGTTTACATGTCCATCATTGCGTATTAATATTTTCATTACCTTATCCCCTGTGCTACCTATGTATGTAACCTTCTGTTGACATCCTTACCACCAGTATGCCAACATGTGCAAATGATACACTATGGTACTTACCATGGGTGTAGACAACAGTACATGACAATCATACCCTTACTTCATCAGGCATGCTGTGATATACCCACAATTATATCAGCACACAGTACTGTTAACAACATGATACTATTACTACATGTCTATGTAGTCACCCTGTGCATCAGCAACATGTTAACCTGTACCTGCACTGATGTTACAGATTGCAGGAGGTGGCACAGTTTCATCATATGCACAGGGTGTGAACTTGCTATGCCTGAGTCAGCCACCGATACCACCAATTGACATGTATGTGTATGTGTGTTGGTGAGGGACAGCAGTACAAGGTGGGGCAATGTTGATGCAGTGTGTGCGTGTATGCGGTAGCCCTAGGTGTTGTCAATTTGCATGTGTGTATGGATGCACACAGTTCCACCTCATAGCTGCCATATACTGGTGTTTGTGGACAGCCACAGACTGTACCTGCCAGGTCATACAGATCAGTGTCTCTGGCCAGGGACACGGTACCTGTGCCTTGCAGTTGTGCTACGGACCGTATCCGGTACCAACCCAGACTGGGTACTGTCATCAGAAGCAGGTGTTTGTTGACTGGACACAGATCCCTGTCAGGCCTGGCCAGAGCCATGTGCACGTGGTCTCCTGGGGCGGTCTGATGACAGCACAGACCCAGCATTGCTGGGGCTGCTGCTGGCACTATGGGGGCGGCCGCGGCCCTGTTGTCGTCCGCAACGACTTCCAGCTGCTGCTGTTGCTGGCATATGCCCACGTTAATGCCTCAACTGTCCACCATCGCCCTGGCTCATGGACATGTAGTTGTGGAACCGGTTTAATATGTCCCCACAACGTCTGTCTATGACATCGGTGAAATTACGGATGGCAGCCGCAATGTCACGCATACTGTCAGTCATGGCTGTGCAACATGCTGTCAGCTCCCTCAGACCCTGTCTGGTGTACCGTTCCATATGTGACTGTGCCTGCATGACAGCCCGAAACATAGCTGAGGTTGTAAGACCTCTGTGGGCACATCTGACAGGGGCAGTACGCCCACGGATGCTCCCACGAGAACCCCTGGACATCTGTCTGTGTGGTACCATCTCAGGGCCATGCCCATGGCTGCTGTGTGGGGACGCATGTGCCACAGATACCACATTACCCTGGTCAATGCCCACTGTATGCTGTCCATCACCTAGGGACATTGGTGACAAAGGGTGCATTGGCAGGATAACTGTGTGCATTGATGGGGTTGACAGATGTGTACTGTCAATTGGCTGACCAATGACGGACCCTGGCATACCTTCCTGTGCCATTACACAGATGTCATCATTATCAGTACCCATGGCACCTGATTCAGGATCCCGGCTGCATGACACCAGAGCAGCACCAGAACCTGTGGGAGGGAAACAGGAAACACAGTTTACAATGTCTACATAATATTACCAGTGATGCAAACATCCACACATGCACAGGTCCACACATGCACACATGCACAGGTCCACACATGCACACATGCACACATGCACACGTGCACACGTGCACACATGCACACGTGCACACATGCACACATACACACATGCACACAGTTGCACACAGTTGTACACTACTCAGTATGCGAGATATCAACACACAGACACAGACACACATGCATGCATACACAGAGCACTACTCAGTGAGCCTAATATTACTATTACTATCAAGACTATTAAAGGTATTGTTAATACACACTCACCAGCATGGATAGGCTGCATTGCTGTTACACCGGAGGGACCTGCAGAAGTGAGGAAACTAATGTCAGTGGGCACAACTGTGCCATTGTTACTGAGTATGATACAGGTCAGTAGTACAACAGTCACCTTTCACAGGTCAGCTACTGATATTGAGGATATCACACTTGCACATTAAATTCTATGATGACAGCTACAAACCAAGGACACACCTCACACATGCATTAACTACCAGTGTACACAACAGTCAACTATACATATGGCATATTACCCGCACGCTCATAGTCTTGCTGCTGCATGGCTCCAGCCTCCATCATAATGCATGTCTGCTGCTGTTGTTGTTGTTGGCGGGCTGGAGCCACTACATGCATGAGTAGTCCCTCCAGTCTGGTGAGTGGGGGATGTGTAGCCACCCCACCACCTGTGGCGATCTGTTGCCTGTGGATATCCGACGCACGATGACAGACATTTCTGATTAAATCACTCCAGTGATGTCGTACCTGCTCATATGTCCTATTATGCGTGCCTATGTCATTTACCCGACGGACCAGGTCTTGCCACAGTGCAGCCCTCTCCTGCTGATTCTGGCTGGTGCGGGAAAAGAGTAGTGTATAATCCCGCACCAGGCTCTGGTGTATCTCCTCATCCTCAACTGCAGAGTAAGCTGGATTTCGCAGGTGAGCCATGTTCCTGAAAAAGGAAATAACATGATATCAGCAATATATGTCAGCAGAATTTGGCACACATACTACACATGCTACTCAACTGTTGTGATACAACATATCTCACATATATAGCATCTGTCTGTCTATTGGTGGATACACTTGCAAATGGCCAGGTATCAGTGCTCAGCCAGCAACTGTGCAACAGTACCTGGCACACTCCATATGACATACTACCAAACCCCAGCAGTCAGAACACTGATTCAGGTCCAGAGCACCTCTTCACTCTGGGGGTTTGTATCTAGGTACTGTATGGGGTACATCATCAACTACTGTGAGCTGACCACAAACTAATTGCCCTGGATATACATATCCCACCTCCACCACCAGCACAAACGACTATAGTGAATAACATTGCAAATGCAAACTTTACACTTTGTAACAGTGACATGATATCCTTTCAGCCCACTGGGCCAGTGGAAGACACAACCCACAATGCTGACCCCTTCACAAATGATTTCTACGGACATCTCCGAGAATGCATGGATCATGCAATCCCATATAAGACCAAGACACTCTCCACAAAGGGACAGCATCCTGTCTGGTGGACCCCAGCCATAGACAGATTGTATTACAAAATATGTAAGCTACTGCAAGACAGAGCATAATTCCATAAAGGGAAGGCATGTCTGATCAGCACTAGTAAGGAGCTATTTTCTCTCATACAAACATCCATGGGCAACTTTGAGAGGGAATTCAACAGGGACACTACAGATAACCACAAGGCCTTCTTCAGTTATGTTAGCAACCTGGTCAGAAACCCTCCACTATGCTCATAGTTAGTACACAACAACAAATAATTCACTGAACCCACAAATATTGGCAACATTGTGGAAGACAGGTTCAGTGCAGGTTTCCCCCTCCCTCTCCCCCAAAATAAGACATAGTTATCCCAGCTGACTGTAACCTCCCTGTCATCACAGATGTCCAGGTGAGAGCCGCCCTCAGGAAAGCAGAATACACAACATGAATGGGACCTGCTGGTATCCCTGGTTGCATGCTACATGAACTCCAAGAGGAGCTAAATACACATATAGAAGTGCTATGTTACACTAGCCTGACTACAGGATATGTACCTGTACACTGGCGCACAGCAGCAGTGGTTCCACTCCACAAAGGAGGCACCTCTACATACCAATACAATACAACACAATACAATACATTACAATACAATACTATACAATATGCTATTGCCTCTGGGACTACAGCAGCATACTGTTCTGCTACCCTGACCATTGTGACACATGTGGTGTGATGGTACCTGCTGCTGTCAAACAGTTACACAGGGTGACTCATATGGCATATTACCTATCTGACTAACATTCAGCAGGGGTATGTGTGACATGTACTCATGGGGAGTATTGCTTCTTAACACTGTGTGGTTTATTGCAGGGTATGTCTTATCTGTGGGTAGGAACCTGTACCTCCACCATGTGCTCTCTATTGCAGTGGCACGGACGACACACAGCAGTTATTTAGGTTGTGGATGGTGTGAGGTGTTACTATGGTTGTTGGACATCTGTCATGGGTGTGACTTAAGTATGTAAATCCAGGAGTGGTAACCTCTATGTGGGTAGTATGTGTGTACTCTGTGGTGTTGTCAGTCACTGTGCATTGGTAATGTGTTTGAGTGCATTGTCACAGTGTTGTACATGTCACTGTGTCATTCTCCATATCTGTAGCTGTCATGTGAGGTACATACCATAGCAGCCATTACGTGGTGTGGAGGGGTACACTGACCTACATGTCAGTAGCTGACACACCATGTCTGCTGACACATACCATGTGCAGGTATTCCAGGAATAGTGTGCCACTGTAAATATCATTGGGGGGACTATTGTACACATTTATGTACCTGTTCACCCCTGACACATGCAGTGGTGGGCAGCCAATCACATATCTGGTGGTTACTGGTGTAGGTGATTTGAAATGGGGTATGGTACTCCAGTTTTGACACTGGTGTTCACTCCATGCCTTTGTCACCAGGCACCTGTTGCAATACATCTGTACACATGTGCCTCACTCAGAATATATATACATCTCTCTCTCTCTCTCTCTCTCTCTATATATATATATATATAAATAGATAGATATACACATACACACACACATATATATATATATATACTGATTTACATATATTGCTATAGATATGGAGGGAGGGGGGGTGACAGAGAGGGGGTGAGAGTGACAGAGGGGTGGGACAGGGGAGTGTGAGATCATCATATACAGTCATACCTGTAGATAGTCAGATCTGTCTGTCTATGTATATGTATCTACATATATCTATATCTGTATGTGTGTATTACATATATATGTTTGTACATATTCTATCTATCTATATCTGTCTATCTATTCCTACATCTCTCTCTATGTATGTATACATATATGCATAATATATATATATATATATATATATATATATATATATATATATATATATATATCTATATATGTGTATGTATATATATATATATATATATATATATACATACATACATATATTGACATACATACGTATCCATATGATAGGTATATCAACATGTTTGTTTACCATACTGTATACACACACTAACATACTGCTAAATATACATAACTGTGAAACCTACTTTGTATATTGCACTTCAACCTGCATTCAACCTACATTGATATGTGCACATAGATGCTCTCACATACAAATGTATGTACAGCCTTCACTGATAGTTGCTGTATGTCCCCTGCCCTTTGCACATTTTCATATACATATGGATACAGACCAATGACACATATGGAGGGTTCACAGTATATAGACTTTTATAGTATTACTTTACATTACCTGTGTTTGTCACAGCTGCTTGTGTTGCCATCTGGTTTTGTGTCCTGCTGCTCCACTTGCCAGTTGTCAGCTTTCAGGTGGCTGTTGCTGACCAGTTTTGTTTGTGTATGTTTAATTTTGTTTTTCTCTGTCACTCTCTCTTTCTCTCTCTCTCTCTCTCTCTGTCTCTCACTACCTCCACAGGGTGTAATGAAAGTATTGTATGTGTGGACTGGGAGTACAGCATGCTTTTGTAGGTATCTGCATATGTCCATGTGTTGGCCTCTGCACCAATTGTTAGCCAGCATTTGCTAATTGCATGCAGCCAATTGTGTACTGATTGCAGTTCTCACTGTGATTTCAGAACAGTGCTATAAAAAGGTATGTGAGATAGGCGTAGCCCTTTCAGATTTTAAGGGCAGGGACCATGCTGGTATGCTGTGGACACTGTTCTGTGAGTGTAAAGGTTAGTATCTCTCTCATATTTCTGGCTGTGTTGTAGATTAACATTTCTCCATTCATTTCACCAGTTTCCTGTACTAAGTGTGTATGTACACTGACACCTAAGACTACTACTACTGTTAATGTGGGTGTGTGTGCTTTCCTGTGGGACATGTGGTGTAACTGGTGTATAGCAGTGGCTCTTGCACTTTGTTGCTATGTCTTCAATATTTGCCCTTTACAGTCACTACTTGTATGCCTGCTAGGTGTCTTGACTGTAGTGTGCTGCTGTGGCTTTCCTATTTTCCATGTACATTCACACCTTGGAATGCTTGCTATATCTGCTAGGGTGTTACAGCATGCAGTGTGGTCTGGCCACGGTGTGGGCCTTGACATCTATTAGGGTATTTGAGTATGCTGCTGAGCAGGCCCCAGAGACTCTCAGGTGCATCTGTTATCTGCCTCATGGAATGGTACATATCAGTGGGGTACACCCATTAAATTGTCTGGTATTCTGCAGTTGTGACTGTGGGATAGCATGAGCATATGTATTGCTATACTATTTCTGCCGGGCAAGTGGTGCATACTTTCAGGACTTCATAGTTACCATTGCCTGTGTTGTAACACCTTTCTGCCTACTGTTTTTACATTTCACATGGAGTCTGTGGGGCATCCCTGTAACTCAGTCACTGTTGCTATGTCTAGACTCTTAACTATTCAAATATGGCAGTGTCAGACCTCTCAAGTGTACAGATATTTGCAGGTTGTCCACATTTCTGCCTCATATTTTGTTCAATATCTCATGCACAGCTCTTTCTGGCAAATCACTCTGGGCTCAAGTCAGAATATAGTGACAAACATTTAAGTTTCAGACCTTATACCCTTCCAAACATCCAACTAAATGCAGAACCTGTTACTCTCTGAACTGTCTAAGTTTGTTGTAACATTATTGGGAATGTGTCCCTGGTTTTGGCCCTTTGCTCCACATATTTTATTACTTGGTCCGGATGTGTTCCTGTAATAGGTTGTGGGGTATGGGCAGTGATTATCCTGCTGTGAGTATGTGTGTGGCTTGCAAGGTGCTACAGTGACATTATTACCTACTAGCTACCAACTAGCATGGCTGTTTCTGTTCACACACTTCTATTATAGAAATCCACTAGATTTGACAGTAAATATACATGACATGCTTTGTGTACTACACATCCTATATTCCCTTTACATTCATTCCTACTATTACATGATATATTTATTGTAGCACAATGTTCTTATATAACAGTCATGGCTTAGAGGTAAGTCATGCAGACTACTGTTTCCAAGGTCCTGGGTTCGGGACTGACAGTGAGATTTTATTTTGCTTTTGAGCAGACTACAGAGTGACTAAGGCATTTTTAAGCAGTTGTAACCGGGTTAGCGCTGGTTTGCGTGGAGCTCCCGCATGCACACTGGCGTTCAGCTCCACCCACACCCGCTTACAACTGCTTAAAAGTGCTTACTCGTGCACACACCCGCGCTATTTTCTTTGAAAGAAATTAAAATGGGGAGACAGGAAAGTGGTGAAAAAGGGGTCACAAAGAGGGTAAGACAGTAGGGAAACAAGCTTGGGTTTTGCAGGAGGGATATAGGTAAGGCCCATAGCTGCCCATTTCGTCATCAGCAACAGCTGTGCATATGTTTGGTGTGAGATTTGAAACCTTCCACCCCTGAGAGAAGTGTAAGGACAACAATAATACTTGTTGTACAGCCAATTGGAATTGATAGTTTCCATGTCCAGCAGACATGTGTGCGAAATGGGCAGCTATGTATGGGGCGTAATTTTTTTGTGGGTACAGAGTGCCCTTTTTTTTTTTTTTTTTTTTCAGGTGAGAATGGTATGTCAGGTAAAGGAAGTCGGTATAGCTGGGGAGGTAGGTTGGGTAGGTCAACAGACAAGACAAACAAGACGCATACAGAGGCAGTGTATGACACGTGTGTGGGGTTACAAAATTGACGGGGATGGATGTTTGGATATCCAGAGCCCATGAGCCCACAGATGGCAACAGTGGAACTGATATCCCCACCCATGGGCAGTTGCCACTGTGCCTTCCCTGCCCAGGACGGGGCTGTGCTGGGGGCTGTGTAGGCCAGGCAGCAGGCATGCCCGTTAGTTGTGCCACCTGTGCCTCAAGCTGGCGTAGGGGCCCAAGAACAGCTTCCTCGATCTCCCTACGCACCACAGTCCGGATGCTACGGAGGGTGAGTGGTGGTTCTCCTTCAGCCACACTTGCAGAGGGGGGACGAGCCCCATCCCCTGCAGCGCTTCCACCCGCAGGTGGCACAGGGCCACCGGAGGAGGGTCCGGACTGGGCACTACTGCCAGGTGCACTCGCCAGCTGAGGTGGGAGAAGTGGGTCCGCTGGAACCGCCTTCTCTGTCGTCCTATGTTTTGCATTATGTCATGACAGTTTGGGTTAGTAACATACAATACCATTCACAATTAGTTGTAACAGCATGCATTAGTATTCCCATTAACCAAACACCCAGATATTCACTCCAGTGAACAGCGAGCATAACACATGCATAATTTGAACAGCAATACACAGTCCAACAACATGCAGGGTTGATTGATGGCAACAGGCCATCAGGTTTGGATGTATGAACAGGGCAGATGCATCAACGTACATGCAAATATGTATGACCCAACAGGACAAATGTCCAGGGGTGTTAATTGTGATTGCACATACCAATTTCACGTGGAATGGGTTATATGTGGTTATAGGGTGGGGTGAAGAAAATAATATTAACACCTTCAAATACCAATACATATGCTGTACATTTCTAATAGCTGCAGATATATACACACACTACAGTTCTACCTACAGTTTCCTATGTGATAACTACTTCAAGTTGGTGATAGGAATGTTACTGCTACATCAATATACATTTTATTGTTATTCATACACGTTCATATCTGGCTTTGTTCAGCTACATCATCCTGCTACATTTGCTTTATATAGCTATAGACAACTGTGGATGTTTGGTATTTCAGACAATCATACTATCTGCATATTGCAGACTGAGAGCAACATATCCAGATTTTGGGATACACATTCCAGCTGCAGGAACATTTTGAACACATTTCGCAGTTTGGTTCTGCTTGTCACATTCATTTCATTCTGTACTGACTGCAGTATACTTTATTCAGGAGTTATTACTACTTTATTGGTGGATTCATAAGTCTTTCTCACACTCTCTCACTTGTTTTATTTTTACAATTCAGGATGGTACTTATTTCTAGGCTTTATTGACATGTTTTACCTGTAGTTATTACAATCCTTTCCAACAGTCTCACTTCTGTCGTTTCAGTATTTCAACAGGGATATATTTCACACGTGTTTTGCTCATCTTCTGCAGCTGTACTTTTCAGCCTGCTGCAGGTTGTGTACTATTATATTACAGGTGGGGCATCTTTATTTCAGACTTTATTTCAGACATTTTCATTTTTCTGTTTGGATTACAGACTGCAACACACTTTTGTAATCAAGCAATACTTGCAAACCCTCTTACACTGTTACTTGCACATTTCATTACTTAGTGACTACACTGCACTCTTTTGCTAACTGTCATAGTTTTATATTTATTTACAGTTACAGGGAGAGGATTACTGACCTGCCTGGTGGTGCAGCCGCACCAGCCTATCGCCATAGGCTCTGCGGTTCACAGAACGGACACCTGCAGCTGTAATATAAATAAAGTAATATTGGAATACACATCTCCATAATATCAGCTAGGTTAATTTCTTACATACATAATTAGATGTAACTTACTCAGTAGTGGGGCATTGGGCATTTGCCGGGCCTCCTGGATCCAAAGGTTCAGTTTGTCCTGCTTGCGTCTCTTCAGGTCCGCATGGTGGTGATGGACCTGCTTACCACTCATTGGAATCCCTGTGGCACTGGTAAGATCATGAGCCAATCGGTCCCACGCCTCAGCCATATATGCTCCCCCACAGGACCTGGCCCTGCATGAGTTGGGCCTCATGATTGTGGACAAGGAGCCAAACCATATATTTGGACTCCTCAACGCCCCACCTCTGTGCTCGAAAGAAACTACCCTCACCTACTCCTGACATTCTGGCTGCAAGTTAGTTCTACAATCGGTTATGCTGTGTATTCCTGCCTATGGGGCTTATACATGCCGATTTTCCCACACTTATCTGTGATTGGCCATTTTGGAATTGTATCAGCTTCACAAAACCTGCTTTGTCATGCTCCTTTTTCTATTCATTTCCTATATATTTGCTATTACTGCATTGCTAAGTACAGCTGTCATGGCTTAGTGGTTCAGTACCTTGACTATGGTGCATGGTATCCTGGGTTTCAACCTGGCCACTGCTTTTTATATTTTATGACTGTCTAGACAGGCTAGGAGGTGTGTATGTGTAAAGGCAGTTTTGTTACAGCTTGCTCAACGTTGCCAGTCGGTTAGCTTGTTGGCGCGGTGCGCAGCTCCGCACAAACGGGTTATGCTGGTTTACGCTTCATTTGGCTGTCAGCATGCATATTACGCTCAGCTCAGCTAGGGGCACACAGATTCAGCGTGTTAAATGACTGCTCACCTACGGGCACTCATTTTGCACCTGTTGAACCACTGCTCACCTTCGGGCACTCATTTTACACCTGCTAAACCATGGCTCACCTACGGGCAGATGCACTCAACTTGTTAAACTGTAGCTCAGCTATAGGCACATCTGGCATCTTTTATTATTTTATGTCACATTTCTTCAAAATAAATGGCCCATTTCATTACATTTTACATAAAATATAATTTTATATGTGTACATATATGTCAGGGACTTGTTTCGTGCTTATTTCACTGAAAATAAAAATTGATGGTGTGGGGGCTTGAACCATGACTGCCTGCTCTTCAGCCAACGTCTCTACCACTACGCTATTGCTTTGTGGCATACTTTTCATAGTTAGTTTTTATTTGCTTTTACGCTTTCTGCTAACTGTGGCTGAGCTACGGGCACGCCCGCGCAAATGAGCGCACTCACGGGCAAACATCTTTACAATTTAAAAACATATAACATGTTCATTTATATAATTTTATGTTCATAGTCTGTGGGGGCATGTGTTGTGTTGTGTCTATTCACATTTCCATGTACTCTGTCGTGGGGGTTTACTTTAGGCACTTTTACTCTTCTGGGGGCGTGTCCGCTTGTAGGGTTCACCCTACGGACACGCCCCCTACTGTCTTCCAGGGACCGTGTAAGCCTTAGGTGTGATTCAGCATGCCCTCATGCATATGCATGACATGCTGACGTCACACCGTTTAACTGCAGCCTCCGTGTAAGCCTTGTAACTCTTACACGGAGGCTTCGTGAATCCTGCCCAATTTCTTGTACATGTTGTCTCTCTCCTTTTTTCCTCCACATTTTCTTCATAATCCATCCATGAATGACCCAGTTGTTCACATTTTATACATTCTATCCATTTTAGTTCACATTTTTTGCTCCATGACCTGATTTACCACAAATATAACACTTTAATATAACACTTTCTGTTATCACAGTTACTAATTAAGTGATCATTTTTAGTGCAAAAGAAACATACTTTTGTTTGTGCCCTCTGTTTTACATTTCCATCTACATACATTTATCATACTTGGTACATGTATCAAATTTTCATTTTTCATTTGTAAAATGACAGCACATTCCCAACCCCAAGTCCATAAGCCTCTATTATCATATATCTTTGTAATGTCTGTAAAGTCCACACAAACAATCGTTAAATAGTTTCTTAATATTTCATTTTCTACCTCAGTTTGAAATTGTACTTACATTTTTTTTTGTCTCTCTATTAAATGTTTGATTATATAGATTCCAAAGACTATAATTTTTTTGACTTCATATTGTTCTAGGAATTTTTCCATATACTGTCCTGATTAAAAAAAAGTCACAAAAAGAGTGTTTGTTAATATAAATAAATGTTCTTAGCTCTCTGGGAGCACTATCCGGTAGTACAATAATGTGCCATATTTCATATTTATCAAGTTCCTTCTTGTTATTACTCCTCATTTTTATACTTTTTCTTTTTCACTTCCATTGTCTTTTATTCCATTCTTTCTCCTCCTCTTACATTTTATGCAGACGGCTTTTTCCCTTCTCTTCGTATGTCTTCCACTTCTTCTTCTTGAGTCCTCTCCATTATTTCACCCCATTACATTGCTTTCTCACTTTCTGGTTCAGACTGTTCAATTACCTCTTTTAAATATACGTCCCACAACCCTCCCAAATAAAGAGTTGTAACAATACATCCCTGCTGCAATTCAGTATTTTCTTTGAACAGATTCCGTTGAAAAATAAATTCAGTATTCCACAAATGCTTGAAAACCTTCACTTGTATCTCCTCCTGTATTGCTTTCCTTTCACCTGTTTTATCCTTCGCTCTCCATTTCTGATGTTAATTCTTCTCACCACAGAATCTCTTGTGAAGGCTCAGCTGCCTTTGTCTTTAATCCACAGATGATTATTTCTTTTCTGATGACATTATCAGCACTACCATTACTTTCCATACTTCTTACTGCTTCTCCAAGCCACCTCCACACTGGGACTGGAAGCAGGAAATGTTACTTTTCTCAGCATCCCTACTCACAATGAGTAGGGGAAGTTCCTTGAAGACCTGGTCAAATTTTGTCTAGTAGTATAAACACCACTTTGAGCCTCTCCTGAAAAGAGGCCACTGGCCCAGTAAGACTAACCAGTCAACAAAAGGAATAATTAATTAAAAATCAACTTCATATGTGAAAGATGTACTTAAAGTTCTTCAGCCTTAGGTTTGCAGAGTCATTAATCTTAAAAAATTATTGTACATGGGGAATGTCCCCCCACAACCTAATGCAGGGCCTGTGCCTCCCTTACTATAATCACCTCTGAGTTTGATGCACCTTGAGGGAAAATAACACATGCTGCTAATACAACAGCCTAATCCAGTCACTCTAAGATCAAATAACTTAATAATAGCTTTGATCACAGAAGAGGGTAGGGTGATAGAAGCATTTGCATCCTCTATCACAATAATAATGTTAATTAGGATGATATGTGAGGGAATCAGAGGTGAAAATTAAAGTGGGGGTCCTTTTTGATAAGTTTTTTTTAACAGAGTAGCTAGGCAGGGGTGTCCTCTTCCCCCTTTGTTATTTCTGTTATATTGAGATTAGAACCACTGGCAAAGAAAATAAGGGACTCATACATTTAAGGATATAATTGGTATAGTAATCAAGAAAAGTTGTCTTTACTTGCAGATGATATTATATTATAACTGATAAAACCAAAAAAGGACATCTCAGTGTTGTGGAACATTCTGAGACAGTTTCATGTCTCTTTCAAATAAAAACAAATAATAAAGATAAAACAAAGGTAATAGCTGTAAACTAAGTACCCACACATGAATCAGTTCATCAATACACATATTTATGGAGACATCATAAAATGAAGTACTTTGGAGTATGGATTAAAATGATTCTGTTATGCCACCTAACAGTATGTGGGAAGAGACTAAACAAAATATAATATAAAAAACTTAGAAACTGCAAACTCAGCTTTATGCATATGGATAGCAAGTTGCAAGTAGTGGTAATGTTTAGTCAATTTAGTTTTATACACAGGTCAGGCATATTTCTGCCAACCAAACAAAAGCTACTTAGGACAAGCTGAAGGTGTTACTGCTCAATGCTAGGAGTCTGAACAAGAAACTGCACTCCCCAGAAGCTCTCCTCACCCTGCAGAATGCTGATATCTGTGCAATTACTGAAACATGGTTCAAAGCCATGGAAAGCATGCTGGCAGTGCATGGCTATAATGCCTTTCACACATTCCCACCACCCACTGAACATGAATAAGCTAAAGGTAGAGATATATCTGTCTACATAAAGGATAAAGACACCTCAAGGCTTGTCAAACAATATGACATGCTTGAGCTACTCCATGTCCAACTTACCATTTGAAAAAAGCCATACCACATTCTTGCTAGCTACAGGTTCTCCACCATGAACCAGGAAACCTATACATTATACCTGAAGTTACTAGAATCACTTACCATACAGCCCAATACCATACTGATAGGTGATTTTAACTGCCCATCCTTTAATTGGGAGGCATACATGACCACTAACATGAAGGCCCAAAGACATCTTGAATTTGTAAATTCAAATGCCCTAGAGCAGCTAGTCTGCATCCCCACTCGGGGAACAAATATCCTAGATCTGGTACTCACAACTATGGGAGAATGCTGCACCCCCCAAGCATTAATTCCTCACTAGTAAGGTCAGATCTCAAAGCAGACTCCCTTAAAATAAAGGTAAAACTACTCCTCTAACCCTCAAAAACTTTAAGAACCTGGTCTAAGGTAAATTTCCCCCATTAAGGGATGGCATAGCCAGTTTCCAATCTCCCCCAAATCCAGAAAACACAGAAACTGTATGACGATATAAACGCCTGCTTAAAAATGTCAGAGGCAGACTGAAATAAACTCAGGTTAAACTCCAAAAACAAGCCACCCTAGTGGATCCGTAGTATTAATAGTTTGTAAACAAGAGAAAGAAAATCCTGTTAAGAAGTAATAGGAAATGTGCACAACA
Organism: Protopterus annectens; assembly: GCF_019279795.1. Classification (NCBI taxonomy): domain Eukaryota; kingdom Metazoa; phylum Chordata; order Ceratodontiformes; family Protopteridae; genus Protopterus; species Protopterus annectens. Next base: position 1,893,143,679 of record NC_056743.1, on the reverse strand, counting down.
GATAAATAAGTCCCTCGTTCATCTAAACAAATGAATCAGGGAACTAATCAAGCTTCTGAAAGCAGAATTTGAAGTAAAAATACCCTCCAAAGCCAGGGATAACCATAAGGCACTTTTCACTTATGTCTGCAATCTTAAGGGCAACACCCAACAATATGAGGAATTAGTTGTAGATGACATCACCTGTACTCAGCTGAAAAACATAGCAATTCTGCTGGCTGAATTGCGCATCCCCATCACCCCCAGTTCTCCCCCAAAAATACCCTCCACCACTCCACTGCCAATTATCACTAAAGAAATGGTTGCCACTGCAATCTCTAAAGCTAAAAACCCAGCCCAACCCAGTTTGGCTTTGTCAAGGGCAGATCTTGCCTTTTGAACTTGGTCGACTTCTTCGAAACAGTTACCAAGGCCATTGATGAGGGAAAGGCAGGCCATACAGCCTACCTTGACCTTGCAAAAGCTTTCGACACAATACCCCACTCGGGTATCATAGAGAAACTTACCAGCTTAAATGTAAACCCATATGTCACAGGATGAGTTGCAAACTGGCTAAAGGACAGAACCCACAGGGTTAGAGTTGCTGGAGCCATGTCAGACTCCAAGCCGGTTACAAGTGGTGTCCCACAGGGCTCAGTCCTTGGCCCCCTATTGTTCGGCATCTACTTCTCAGAAGTACAGGCAAACATAGGAGGACTATGGCTGACAAAGTTTGCAGATGACTGCAAACTGGGTGCCATAGTGGATAGTACATCGGACACAGACATCCTTCAGAGGGGTCTCACGGAAACTGATAGCTGGTGCCAGAGCCATGGCCTGAAGTTAAACGCAAAAAAGTGTATAGTCATACCCTTCGGGAAAAACAAGGTAACCCCAAGCTATCATATAGATGGCAACCCACTAAGCACAGAAGAGGTTATCAGGGATCTGGGTACCCAGGTTGACAGTGGCCTCTCGTTTGACACTCACGTTGCTAAAGTGGTTCGAAAGACCTTCTACATTGCCCATCTGATCATGAAGGGATTCACATCCAGATCAAGTGAGGTCATTGTTCCCCTGTACTCTTCACTTATCAGACCAATGATCGAGTACAATGCCCCATTCGGGATGTATCTCACCCGACACCTGCAGCAATTGAATAGACCCCAAAAGTTCCTCACCAAAAGGATAAAGGGACTCCAAAACCTGTCATATACTGCCAGACTGAAGAAACTCCAACTCTATTCAGTTGCATACCGTCTGCTCAGAGGTGACCTGTGCCTGACATACAAGGCCATGACCAACCCGGAATTAATGGACATGCTCCACCTCAAAAAATCCAAATCCACCAGAACCACTAGAGCAAGTGACTTAAACCTTAGCATGGATATAAATAGGACGTGCTGGAGGGATAGATTTATCACCCAGAGACTCCCCATGCTGTGGAATAAAATCCCGGTCCATGTGAGGCAGAGCACCTCGCTGGCTCTGTTCAAGAGAAATCTTGACCGGTGGATGGGAGATTGTAGGTTTACCCCGGGAATCATCTCTGTGTCACTGCTGGACAGAGGCACAACAAACTAATGGGCACATTATTTCTAACATAAGGGGTGGCGTAAGCCACATAACTTTGGGCTGGGCTTATAAATGCCTTAGTTCAGATAGCCTAGTATAAACCTATGAACATATAAAAACATGGCTTCAATAGGGCCTGAAAATATGCCAAGTTGCTTCTAGCTTAAATCAGGACTTAACAAGTCCATTAGGATCTGTATTTAACTCATTACAGCCGAGTGACATATCCAGGTGTTTCTGCAGTTGCCTCCTACTGACACCTCTAGGCATCAAATATTTTCTGTTCATATTTGCATTAAGAATTCCAAACTATAATACATACAAGATATCAGAATATTGTATCTTGAAGCATACATGATGGCAAACACAAGTGCATTGATATATAATCTCTGACAATGAGTATTTGTTAGAAATGCAAGGTGATAACTTCATTTATTTAAAGGTTGATGCCACACCCACTGGGAGATAAAGAAACACACTCAAAAGAGCTGTACTGGAGGGAATGAGTTAACCATAGCCTCTGGACTAGCTTTATCTATATAGAGTGGAGGACAGTAACATTAATCCTTCTTTATAAAGGGGGACCATTTAGTGACCAAGGAAATTACAGACCCATAGGTTTGACAAGTCTTATATGTAAGGCCATGGAAAGAATAACAATGGACCTGATGAAACATGACATCGGAGACCTCCAAACACTGGACCTACACAATTCAGCTTTGTCGAAGTTAGGTCATGCCTAATGAACCTGGTGGATTTCTTTGAGAAAGTCATTAAGGCCATGGATGATGGTAAAACAGTACATACCACCTAACGTGACCTGGCCAAGGCATTTGACACAGTTTCCCACTCAGGTATTATAAATAAACTCACAAAACTGGGCATAAATCCCTACATCACCATATGTATAGCCAAATGGCTCATAGACTGGACATACATGGTTAAATTAGGTGCATCCAGCTCCAGCAAGAGGCCAGTTGCTAGCAATGTGCCATAGGGCTCAGTACTGGGGCCAGTTACTAGTGGTGTGTCACAGGGCTAAGTACTGGGACCACTCCTATTCATACTATACTTCTCTGAGGTCAAAGCTAATGTGGAAAGCCTCTGGACAACAAAGTTTGCTGATCACTGCAAGCTGGGGGCAATCACTGCATCTCCAAATGATGCAGATATCCTTTAGGAGGGTCTAGATAAGACAAGTGATTGGTGTCATAACCCTGGCCTAAAATTAAATGCAAAAAAGGTATTATCATACTCTTTGGGAAGTCAAATACCCCTGTAAATCAGCATCAACAGCATGCCCTAAGAGTAGACTCAGAGGTGAGAGATCTAGATTCACAGATAAATAGTAGCTTGAATTTTGACTGCCTTGTGCCAACAGTAGTGAAGAAGTCCTTCTATGTGGCACAACTTATAAGTAAAGGTATGGCATTCAGATCCAAGGAAATTATAGTGTCACTGTACTCATCCCTCATTAGACCAATAATTGAGAACAGTGTGCCATTTGGCATATACTTGACGAGGCATTTACAGCAGCTGGAGTGACCACAGAGGTTCTTCACAAAAAAAAATACAGGGCGTAAACAACATGAACTATGTGGATAGACTAAAAGCCCTATCCCTTTACTCTGTCTCCCACAGACTGTTAAGGGATGACCTATGCCTGGCATAGAAGATACTCACAAATCCAGTCCTGATGGAGCTGCTACACATCCATAAATCAAATAACATGAGGGTCACCTGATCTAGGGATATAAACTTAGTCAGCGACTCAAACAAAACATACTCGAGAGACAGCTATGTGTCTCATTAATTGTCCTTTCTTTGGAACAGGCTTTGTATTCACATTAAGCAGACCCTTTCCCTGGCCCTCTTCAGATGCAGTTTGGACCAATGGATGGGGAATTGCAAATTCACACCTGGGGTAGTGCATTTGTCCCTTATGAGCAAGGGAACTCCATGCCATCTTCTTCAAATGGGGGCCATATATGGGATAAAATGGGGATATATTGGCTAGGCTTGTAAGGGCCCTTTAGCCATTACCCTAGTAATCTCCTATGAACCTATAAACCTATGAGGAGATGTTGTGGATAGTAATTAATAATGAGCTGAAGGACTTTATCTGGGAGGGGAAGAGGGCAAAGGTCAAGTGGGTAAGCTGATCCTTCCAATAGAATATGGTGGTTTGGGATTACCTGATTTGAATGGATATTTCAG
>NC_056743.1:1893119908-1893134908 GCF_019279795.1 Protopterus annectens | reverse complement strand
GAAGTAAGGATAGCTATGAAGAGAGTGAAGAATGGAAAGGCTGTTGGCCCAGATGACATACCTGTGGAAGCATGGAGGTGTTTAGATGAAATGGCAATGGAGTTGCTATCCAGATTGTTTAATGAAATCTTGGAAAGTGAGAGGATGCCTGAGGAATGGAGAAAAAGTGTTTTGGTACCGATTTTTAAGAATAAGGGTGATGTGCAAAGCTGTAGTAACTACAGAGAGATTAAATTGATCAGTCACAGCATGAAGTTATGGGAAAGAGTAGTGGAAGCAAGGTTAAGAAGGGGCATGATGATTAGTGATCAGCAGTATGGTTTCATGCCAGGAAAGAGCACTACAGATGCAATGTTTGCTGTGAGAGTGTTGATGGAGAAGTACAAAAAAGGTCAAAAGGAGTTGCATTGTGTTTTTGTAGACTTAGAGAAAGCATATGACCGGGTGCCTAAAGAGAAGTTGTGATATTGTATGAGGAACTCGGGAGTGTCAGAGAAGTATGTAAGAGTGGTACAGGATATGTACGAGGGTAGTATGACAGCGGTGAGGTCTGCAGTGGGAGTGACAGATGCGTTTAAGGTGGAGGTGGGATTACATCAAGGATCAGCTCTGAGCCCTTTCTTATTTGCAATGGTGATGGACAGGTTGACAGACAAGATCAGATAGAAGTTCCCGTGGACTATGATGTTTGCAGATGACATTGTGATCTGCAGTGAGAGTAGGGAACAGGTGGAGGAGACCCTGGAGAGATGGAGATATGCTCCAGAGAGAAGAGGAATGAAGGTCAGCAGGACTAAGACAGAATATATGTGTGTGAATGAGAGGGAGGGTAGAGGAATGGTGAGGATGCAAGGTGTAGAGGTGGCGAAGTTGGATGATTTTAAATACTTGGGATCAATAGTTCAGAGTAATGGTGAGTGTGGAAGAGAGGTGAAGAAGAGAGTACAGGCAGGATGGAGTGGGTGGAGAAGGGTTTCAGGAGTGATTTGTGACAGACGAGTACCAGTAAGAGTGAAAGGGAAGGTCTTCAAGAGGATAGTGAGACCAGCTATGTTATATGGGTTGGAGACAGTGGCATTGACAAAAAGGCAGAAGTATGAGCTGGATGTGGCAGAGTTAAAGATGTTAAGATTTGCATTGGGTGTGACGAGGGTGGACAGGATTAGGAATAAGTATATTAGAGGGTCAGCCCAGGTTGGAAGGTTTGGAGACAAAGCCAGAGAGGCAGGATTACATTGGTTTGGACATGTGCTGAGGAGGGATGCTGAGTATATTGGGAAAAAGATGTTAAAGATGAAGCTACCAGGTAACAGGAAAAGAGGAAGGCCTAAGATAAGGGTTATGGATGTGGTGAGAGAGGACATGCAGGTGGTTGGTGTGACAGAGTAAGATGCAGCGGACAGGAAGAAATGGAAACAGAAGATCCGCTGTGGCAACCCCTAATGAGAACAGCCGAAAGAAGATGATGATGATGATATATATATATATATATATATATATATATATATATATATATATATATATATATATATATATATATATATATATATATATATATATATATATATATATATATTCACTTTATAAGCTCGAAATCCTGAAATATTGAATTTCAGAATCTTGAGCCCATAAAGTGAAAAGGCTAAAACATCGAGCACCCAGAAGAGTGAAATTCAGAATTGTGACTTTTATACTACACACATACCACACACATATACATACACATACACACACCTTCCTCCCAACAAACAAACACACAATCATTCTTATGTACAAGCACAGGGGCTGCACCCCCCCACCCCCTACTTAAATATACTAACTCCAAGGTCGCACTACATAGACAAACACACAAAACACCACCACACGAGCTACATCCCCCTCGCACACACCACAGTAATAAAACATACTAACACACACTACAGCCCCTACCCAAAACCCTTAAAACATAAACACTTACCTGAATCCATGAACACAGCGCAACACCAGAACCGCTAATTCAACGTCTCCGACTTTTGCTTGGAAGTGTTTGCTCATATAATGTTATACGCCAAGCAGACTCCAAGGAATCTTTCCTTAGGTAGATTGCAAATGTTGGAGGTGTGATGGGGAAAACAGATAATTGAGAACATATTTTCTGAGAGTGTAATGAGTTGGCAGACTTTAAAATCCTCCTGCAGGCTACTCTGTCAGAAATACTGGGTGAACAAATTGGTGTAACTATAAGGAAATTATTTTTTGAGCTGTGATACAGAATCAGAATTGCCTAGACATAGAAAAGCCTTGCTGAGTTTAATTCTGGTTTCTGCCAAAAAAGCAATTACTAGAAAATGGAAATCAAAGTCTAAACCAACTGCATCAGAAGTAATGATTATAGTGAACAGAGATACAATAACTGGAAGTGAGATTTGTAGCATGTGATGTAGAAAACATGGAAATTGTGGGAACAATACATGCAGAATAAGTTTTTTAAGGAGGAATGAGGTTTAAGGGAAGGCAGGAACTGGATGATCTATGTAATGTTTTACTGACAATTATTGTATAGAAGATTCTATGTGATGTATAATGTTTGTAACTGAAAATATATGAATATAGTTTGTTTTAATTTATATATATGTATGATTGCCTGTGTCATAAGTGATAATCAATAGAGATGTTTTTGTTTAAAATAATATATAATTTTCACTAACACCACATAAACAACAGTCATTCTGCATTATGGTAAGTGTGCCCTAGACCTTCCCTATGGGACACAAAGGTATATATAGATATGCTCAATTCTTTTTCCTGAAATGGAGAGTGGGAGATATGTATGGCTGTGCACAGGTATGGCCCAGATTTCTTTTTAAAACAGAAAGGGGATGCATGCACTGATGTACCCAAGCCTTCTTCTTAGAATAGAGATGGGGGAGTGTGCATAGGTGGTAGGTGGTAGGTGTCCCTAGCCTTCTTTCTGGAATAGAGAGTGAGAGGCATGCATAGGTTCACCCTAACATTCCTCTTATAATTGACAGGAAGAAATGAGCAGCAGGTGTGCCACAGCCTTCCTGTCAGATGGAGATGGTGTTCTGCAATATCCTTACACCCTTCCTCTGAGTACGATGGGTCTACTTCAGAAGACTGCCAAACCAAAATACTGAATCCCAAAATAATGAAACACCAAAAACTGTATCCCAAAATACTGAAAACTCAAAATACTGAAAGATGGAATTCACCCTTCTCCACTGTTGTGCGATCTTGGAGTTGGTATATATAATTAAAAGGAGGTGTGGGGTGCAGCCCCCTACATGAGGGGTACAGGGAGGGTTGCCCCCTGCATCATGTTTTCAGTATTTTGGTCTTTCAGTATTTTGATATTCAATCTTTTGGTTTGCCAGTCTTCTGAAGTAGACCCAGTGTGATATGTCTGGTATGTGCAGGGGGACCTGTACTTCTTTCTAATATGGAAAATGTATGGTATATACAGCTGTGCCCCAGCCCTCCCCTACAGATGTACAGCTGTATTCCAGCCTTCTCTACAGATGTACAGCTGTGTTCCAGCCCTCCTCTACAGATGTACAGTTGTGTCCCAGCCCTCCCTACAGATACACAGGTGTGTCTGAGCCCTCTCCTACAGATGTACGAGTGTCACAGCCTTCCCAACAGAAGTAGAGCTGTGTCCCAGCCTTCCCGTACAGATGCACAACTGTCTCCCAGCCCTTCCATACAAATGCACAGCTGTGTCCCAGCCCTCCCTTACAGATGTACAGCTGTATCCCAGCCTTCCCTATAGATGGGCAGCTATGTCCCAGCCTTCCCTACAGATGCACAGCTGTGTCCCAGCCTTCCCTACAGATGTACAACTATGTCCAAGCCTTCTCTATAGATGCACAGCTGTGTCCCAGCCTTCCCTACAGATGCATGGCTGTGTCTCAACCTTCCCAACAGATGTACAAGTGTGTTCCAGCCCTCCCCTACAGATGTACAGCTGTGTAACAGCCTTCCCTACAGATGCACAGCTGTGTCGCAGCCCTCCCTACACATGTAGAGCTGTGTCCAAGCCTTCCTGAACAGATGTACAGCTGTGTCCCAGCCCTCCCTACAAATATACAGCTAAAAGACTAACTTAAATTAAATTCATATACTAATTTAGGCATAGCTGAGAGTTTTTTTTTTGCTAATAACACTTTTTCCTTTTGGAAGACTGTACAAGGTTATGCATATATTATTAACTACAGTTCTTAAATTTTTCTAGCTGAAGTTACACCAATAATACAGACAATATTCTAAAGCAACAATTTCAAATCAGTATTCTTGTATGTTTAAAATGGAAATCAACTTATTTTATTACAAATATTTAGTCCTGAACATAAGGTATTAATGTCCGGGGGGGATGTGTGAGTGTGGCAAACATGATAATAATTGCTTATCACCTGTGTTTAAGACCAAAGGAAAAAAGGCTCTAAAAGAAAGTGGAAAAAGATGTACTTTAACACAGAGTAAAGCATTAAATGAAGTAGCTAGCTGCAGTAATAGTCAGGGAAATGAAATACCACCCATATTCATTTTTTTGGCCCACTCATCATTGACCCACTAATGCCTTTCCCTGAACTTCTTATTGACCTGTTTATTGTCCTTGGAGAAGAACATCAAAGCTTATTGTTTCCCCAAGGGGGGGGGGGGGTTCCGAGTCAGGAGTAGTGCATGTCTCTGTGATAGGCCTTTTTACATTTTAGGTCAGTATCCCTAACACACCCATGACTTTCACATCAGACTTGTGTTGTAGGATGAATGCACATTTCTATATACAGTGGCATACATCTGTGCTGTAACATGCTATTAATGCAAGGTCAGGTATCTCATTCCTCTTCTGGACCAGCTGTATTCCTTCATCCTAAGGTGAGGAAGATGGCATTGTCTGATTTGAGCCTCCCCAATTGTGGCAATGTCTTCAATGCCAGTAGTCAAACCTTGGTCATCTGTGGCACAGTTATGGCTTTAGAGTTATGGACACATTCTGAAACCAAAGGGAAAATTTCATCCATTAAGAGTGGTAATGGTTCATAGCATTATGCCCTTTTAGCCTTTTTCAAAAATCATTATGACTTGATTAGAAAATAAAAGACTGGAATTAAAGGGAGATCTTCCAGTTGTTAGACTGAGAGCCCCAAGGTTTGAGTGAAACAGCTGTTGATACAGTATGCCATTAAATTAGTCTATTTGTTCATTAACTAGATATGGTCAGACAGACAGACAGACAGACCGATTTAGGTAACAGCGGAAGGAAACACCAAGTACAAGTTGTTGTTTCCTTGTCAGAAGCATGAGTTTAATCTGAATATTTTTGTGGTCTCACTATTCTAAATTCTGATGTGGTCTGACTGTCTGAGAAAAAACATCAACTCAGAGTGAATGTATTCATGGTTTTCTTCATTACCATAAGACTCTGAGGAGGATGGAGGTGTGGGTTCCCCTTTCTATTACAGGTCTCCAGGTCACCCTTAGATAGATGGTTTATAGGCACTCCAAAAGTTTGATGTGAACTTTTGCACTAAGTAAAAATATTCACATGTATTTTTTATGTAGTCTTCTGTAACTGATAAACACATACAAGTTCAAGTCTAAACACATTTGGTTGTACAGGATGACATAAAACACATTAATTTGTGCATAAACAGTTCCAACAAATATTTTTGTGTTAAACTTGATTTCACTCAAAAACAACACCTAATATAGTAGCACAAGGTTTTCTCCAGAGAGACAAATCTCTTTCCACCTCACAAGTGGAGAGGGTCTTGCTCCAGTGTGACAAAATGGTACTTTTAGTACATGGATATATAAATATGTATTTATACATTTGAAAAGCAGTATATTTTGGTTATATACATGGACCAAGCTTTCCACCGGTATAAAACAACAGGATATGTTAGTGATGTTGCTGTAGTGCCTCTTGCAGTATCATGTCCTTCATATCTGTAGAAGGTACCCCAATACTCACTGTAATTTATAGGGGTGCAGAGATACCATATGTAATATGATAGCCCTCATTATATTTTATATCTGGGGAATGTACAGGTATGTATATGCATGTATGTGTATGTATGTATGTGTGTATGATTGTCTCATTGTTAAGTTTACTGCCACAAGAACAAAAAGAAAAAGTGATCTTTTTAGATGAAATTTAAGAAGGCTAAACTAGGAAAAAAGAGTAAAAGGCAATAATTTTGGTGGGGAGCAAGCCTCCATACATCCCACACCCCCTGCATATTGTAGATTATATATATATATATATATATATATATATATATATATATATATATATATATATATATATGTATAAACCCTGAGATCACAAAACAGTGGGAAAAAGGCAAATTCCCAGACCTCACTACTGTGTGATCTTGCACAGAAAGCATCTGAAAGGCTGAAAAGCAAACCAGTAAGAGTATTTACTCTTATAAGCATTAGCTCTTATGTTTATTTATTACATTTTGGTAAAAAAATAAATGGTCTGGGCACACATTACAGTGTAATAGTATATGATCTGAGTATCACATCAAGCATTTGCATAGACACATACTCATTACAGTGATTATTAGCGGTGGGCTTGTCACCATCACTTGCACAATAGGCAGCCCACTTGCATGAATGGAAGGCTACAGGGTCTGTTTCTACTCCAGGTGATTGCATCAATTTTCAAATTGCTGACACTACAGTGCAGTATGGGAGAGGGGGTGCTGCACTGTGTTATTTTTGCATAAGACATTAAATCCAGGCCCCATCTGCCTGAAATGGTGGTAGTTCTGGCGGATGTAAAAAATCCCACAGCACCCTTCAGAAATAATAAGGGTCCTTTATTGATATACAAAAATAATTCTTATTTACAAATTATTTGCGTACTTGCACATTTTTACTTAGGTACAGATATATAAAAATACAAATCTGTTAATACATATTCATAACTTCCTTTAAAGTCATGCTAAATTTTCATCCCAATTAGACCCCTTTTCCTTTTTCCATAAACACCATCTGATTTTACTTAATATTGTTGCGAAAATCTATTTACCATTAAGCATAATTTAGTTTATTCTTTCATTCTTTATAATACATATCACATCAAATAACTTTGTATCTATCTTTTTAACATATTCTTTACTTCTATCCATATAATATCCATATTTAATCATATCCATGTCTATTTTATACACTTTATTTATATTGTCAATAAAATCTATTTTACATAGTCTTCCCGATAAAATTTTTACTATTTTACATTTCAAAAACACATTTCCTTAGTTTCATCTTCTTGACAAGGTAAACATATTCCATTACTTTTCTTTTTAAATGTCATATTTCCTTTTACTGGCAATTTATATATTACCAGTTTCCATAAAAAAATCTTGACATTCTACTTTCTGATTATATATTTGCATTTATAGCTTTAAAGTTTTTCATCCATTAGATTTTCCCATTGTTTTACATAGTAATGTTTTATCATTACATTCTTATAGCATTTTCTGTCTTTTCTGTATCATCAGTTTTTATTTTCCTCAAAAATATTTTTCTAGGTAGCATTTTGTTTCTTCATTTATAAACTCTTTTTGTCTTTTACTCTTTTCCCCTGTACCCCTAAAGTTATCATACTTATATTTATACAATTTTACTACTAATCTCTCATCTTTTTTCATTTATCCACTTTTACAGATATAATGAAGCAATGTATAACACTGGGTTAATTAACGCTAAACCTGCTTCTTTTTTATTTACATAGAAAACTCATCTTTTCACTGGGTTCAATCAAGAACACTATATAAATGAAAAAAAAATACATGTAGTAATTCCTTTTCAAATTCTTTTGGCAACATAAAAACGCTTTGCTATGTATGCTATTTTTTCCCATCAGTACTGAATTTATCAAAAGAGCCTTTGTTCTGAATTATAATTTGTATGTTCTCTAGAAAATACATTTGTTTTATTTCTTCTATTGCTTTTCCCACTGAATTCTAATTTTATTTTTATTCACAAATTTTATACTAACACAAAAATGTCATTCATTGTAAAATATATACCCCTAATATTTACTACATCACCTAAACTCTTAATTTTCTCTTTATTTAAAGCCATCCCTATAATCTCTAGACACCCATTTGTGCAAAGTATTACTTGCTTTATCCATATTTTTTCGCAATTATTACAATGTCATCTGCATATGTTAACAGAAATGGAATTCTTAACCCTTAAGCTGTTATATACCTGGCTTCCTTCATTTTGTAATTGATTTCACTTACTATCACATTCATAACTAATGCAAAGAGTGTAGAACTCACTGGACATGCCTGTCTTACACCACACTTTATATGTATCTCTTGGCTTAACCAGCCATTTACAAGTATTTTTACTTTATTATTTCTATACACTAACATACATAATTTCCTAACTTTCTCACTTATAGTCTTTCATTATTACCCATAAGATTTCATGCCAAGTTGTGTGTTAATTGCCTTAGTAAGGTCTCCTATCATGATTTTCTTTTCTTTTCTATTCATAATATAATCCACAAATTCTCGGAGTATTGTAAATAGTTCTTGACAACCTTCCCCTTTATACTATATATGGTGCCATCCATATTTTCCATTTTAGTTTCATATCTCGTTTGTATTATTTTCATAAAGATCTTATAATCATTATTATTCACTACTATTGGCCTCCTTTTTTTCTAATTGTCTTCTATCTTTCTTCTTCCAGTTCTTTATACATAAAAGCTTAATTTAGCTATTCATTCAAAATCTTTAAAAATATATGTATGTTTTCCTATCCCTTAATTTTTTATACATATCCTGTTCAATCTAGGCATGCAGCCAAATCTGTATTTACTTGTCTTAATACATCATCTAGCTCATTTAAATAAATCTCATTTTCCAACTATTTATTCTCCTTTTCCGTTAACTTCTTTACTTTCTATGAATTTTCCTTACCTTCTTTTTCTTTAAACATTTCTCGTACATATTGTACTACACTATTTATAATATTTTCCTGAGTTCTTTCTATTTCTCATTTTACATTTTTATTTCTGTCATTACACTACCATCTTCCTTTACTAGTTTTCTTAAGTAACTAGATACTTCTTCTCTTTTTCCTTGTAAAATATCTTTGCTTATATAACAATTCTTGTAGTTTTCCTGATTTCTTTCATGTAATTCTTTTTCTTTGTCAAAGTACGTTCTACGATTCTGCACTAAGTCTTCCAAATCATTGTTATATGCTTTTATATTTTTCATTCTCTACTTTTCTCACATCATATTTCCACTGTAAAAACATTTTTATATTTTCCTTAAACATCATCCACCATTTAGAGCAGTTTTTATAAAATGTTCTCATAGTACTATGATCTTTCCATACGTGTATTACTAATCTCTTTCCTTTATCATTCCATGTTTACTCATTTGTCCTTTTTAGGTTTTTGCCTATTTTTATATATTTTTATATATTTTTATATATTTTTATATATTCCTTGATTTCCTTTATCTGTAGTCATTACTGAAAGATGATCAGAAAATCTTATTTCAACTACCTCCCATTTTTCTATAATTAAAACCTTCTGATACTATAAACTAATATATTTCAGTTCTATATAAGTCCATCAATTTTTGTCCCAACATTTTAATTTACCACATCTTATAACTTCTAGCTTTTTTCTTATATAATTTCCTTTCTTTTTACACTTGCTTATTAAATCATAGTTAAAGTCTCCTGTTATTATAATATTCATATTTATTACTACAAAGTCTAAAATCTGATAAAACAAGCTTTCTCTTTCTTTGCGATTAGTATTAGCATATAATTTTATAATTCTATATTCTTGTTCTTTCCATTTTAAATCTACAATGTTTAATCTTCTCATTGTTGTTAGAGTTGCACCTAGAATTTTACTGTATTTCTACAGAATGCAGCTATTCCACAACATCCCTCATTTCCCAAATTCCACATTATCTTTCCTCTCCATAGTTTATCTGTTTGTAATCTTTCTTATTTTTTAAAAAACGTGTGTCTTCTAATATAATTACATCCAAATCACATGTATTACACCACTCCAAAAATCCTATTGTTTTTACTATATTCTTAATACCATTCACATTTACAGGAAACACTTTAAAATTTTTATTTTCCCTTTGATTCATGGTTTGACATATTTGTACTTAATTACTAGACTAGCATTCTTAATAACCCATTCAAAGCCTAACCAATTTTCTTTCCAAAGGTGAGAATCAAACACTGTACCTTGGGTCTGTGAGTCAAATACCTTAACCAGCATACTAAGCCCCAATCTTTAGCGGTATATATTCTGTTTGATCCAGTCCCTTTCTTTTTTTTCTTTTGTACTTATCCCTTTAAATTTTATCACCACTAAAAAACAAGTTACCCTTGACAAGAAAACATTTTCCTGAACCCTCAAAAAATCCCCACTCTAACTCTAAAAAATTCTGGAGTACCATTAATAAGATTTTACACCCAGGTAACTCATCCCCTCCAAACCTATCCCCTAACTGCTCTCACATAGATACTGCTACATCACTCAACTCCTTCTTCATAAACTCCGTACAGAAACTAATCAAACCTAACACTAACATTAATCATGACACCCCCCTCTCCAACCATTCCACCTTCTCCATCAAAACTATCTCCACAGCTGTTATCAGATCTCTACTCTCTAAACTTAAACTCTGCTCCCCATCATCTGATAACCTGCCTCCCCTTTACCTCAGAATAGCAGCTCTCTCCATAGCGTATCCAGTCTCCATACTTATTAACTGGTCTATCCAGGAAAACCTTGTACCACAATTATGGAAAAAAAACATACATCATCCCCTTGCATAAAGGTGGCAACTCCACCAAACCCTCAAATTTTAGACCCATCACCATTTTATCCCCTATCTCAAAAATCTTAGAAAAATGCATTCACAAACAACTCGTGATACACATAACTCAAGAAAATCTCCTGACCTCAACCCAACATGGCTTCCACCTACACCACAGCACGACAACCACTCTACTGTCCTACACTAACTCCATCTACATTTCTCACAATAACAGCAAGCTAGTATCTTCCCTCTTCTTGGACCTCTCAAAAGCTTTTGACACTGTTTCTCATAACCTCTTTCTCTACAAACTTTCCTCCTTCAACCTGTCGACCTCCATCCTTAACTGGTTCACTTCTTACCCATCTAATAGAACTCAATCTGCCAAATGGCTGTCAGCCACCTCTCCTTTCCTTCCCGTTCCTACTGGAGTCCTCCAAAGCTCCATTCTGGGACCCCCTACTATTTAACATTTTACTAATGATCTCTTCCAATCCTGCCCTCACTCCAAACTTTTTCAATACGCAGATGATTCTACAATTATCTCTACCTCTGACAATGTAACCCACCTGCATTCCCTCACCCAGGACACATTACACTCTGTTGAAAAATGGCTCACTACTAACCAACTCCTACTTTATCCTAGCAAAACTAAACCTCTGTTCCTTCCCAAACCTCTCCATCATCTCAAACCTTTGTTCTCTATCTCATCCCTAAACCACACAACTATTTAGGCAGACCCTCACACTAAACTATTTGGTATACACATAGATGATGAACTAAAATTTGACACACACACATCAACCACTGTATCAAAAAGACCCACCAGAAACTTGGATTGCTATACAGAAATAAAAAAGTCATAACTCATGAATCCAGAGTATCCCTTGGCCAAGCATACTTCCTTCCCACAGTGCTATACACTGCCCCTATTTTCACCAACCTTCAAAAAAATATCTTGAAAAAACTGTTGCCTCAAATCTGCCCTATCACTGACACCACTGCCTCTCTCTAAAAAATTAAACTGGTCAGAGTCCCATAGCCAAATCCTTCTGCCTCAGCTTCACATGACACACTCCATCCTACTACAACCCCTAGCTTGTCCCTCATTAAGAACTCTCATATCCCCCTACATCCCTAACCATGAACTTCATCACTCAGACCAAAACCTACTCCAAGCCTAACAAAACCATAGGTATTCACATCATGGAACAAGCTCCCTCTCTCCATCAGATCTCTCCAAAATTCTCCCTCTTTCAAACGTGCCCTAAAGGACCACCTATGTAACTCCTGGTCCTGCACCTGTAATGACCCCTCTTGAACCTACCCCCCTTGCCCTCTCCTCCTACCCAAACCCACTATCTCCTTCCTTTTCCCTTACTCCCTGCCAATTAGCTTTCTATCTCCATTCCTAGTAATGTATATAACCAGTTTTTAAAGATATGTTTTGTGCTTAGTTGGACCTGCCTTCCTTCTAGCCCCTCTCTTCCAATTTCATTTTCCTCCTACCATCTAACCTTACTCTTCTGTTTTATTTTATTTTTCCTAGCCTTTTTCCTACCTTCCAATTTAACTCATTCATGTGTTATTATAGGTTGATTCTGCACTTTTATTATGAATGTTTAACACTATGTACATGCATATTTAAGGATCTTGTTTACACCAGTAATTGTTATATGCATTCTTGCAATTTACTTTTATTCTAATTATAAACATTGTAATCAGGAGCTTTTCTCCTCGAGACTCTGCTGATAAAGGGCCCCGGGCCAGCCAGACTAACCCGGATAAATAAATAAATACATTTGTCTGTCTTTTACCCTTTTGCCACCAGAATTCTTTTCCCATTTTGCTACCTGACAGTTGATATCTTTATCACTTATTTGAGAACCTTCTTCTATGTCTTATTTATTATTTTTCTCAATTATCTTTCTTCTATTTCTACTACCTGTAGAATTTCTTTTCTCTTTCCTTTTCTTCCTTATAGTTATTGTCATTTTTGCAATCAATCAATAAATCTCCAATTTTTTAATAAATTTGTTTTATAACATTTCAATTCCCATTTTTGTATCATGTCCCATTTCTCCACAGATATAACATTTTTTCTCACAGTTACTTATCAAATGTCCTTTTCCACAAAAATGATTTGGGCTGTCCCAACTATTTTACAATGCCCCTGTCCTCTTCCACATTTATCTTGCTTGGTATATATATATATATATATATATATATATATATATATATATATATATATATATATATATGTATACATATATATATTTTTTGTCTATGTTTAGACAGTATTACAACCCCAGCCACTAGCCCATAAACCCCTTTTGTCACAAACCTTTGCAATGTCCAGTACTTCTTTACATAAAGTGTTCAAATGTCCTTTCAAAGTCACTTTTTCCACCTCTTTGAAATTGTACATGAATCTTCTTTTTTCTTTCTCTGTTAAATACTTTCATCACAAAGATTCCGTGGGTTACAGTCTTTCTTTTTTTTCAAATTCTCCAAGAAAATTTTCCATTGGAAAAACTTTCTGAAATATAATGTCACAAAATGTCCCTTTGTTAATAAGAATACATGCTCTTACCTCATGTGCTTTTGCACACAAAAGAGTGATTAAATTGTCCCGTACTTCATAGCTGTCTATTTCTTTGTCTTCTTTACTTTGAATACTTACCACATACTTCTGTTTTTCATTCCCCTCTGCTTTCTTTTCTGCAACTCCACTTTTGCCTTCTTTTTCTTTCTCTGCATATGTTTTCCTTCCTGCTCACCACTGTTCTTCAGGATTGTCTTATATTCCTTTCGTATCTTCTGCATTATGCTCTCCACATAGGACACATCTCCTTCATTTTCTGGCTCATTCTGCACCACCATTTCTTTAAGAAAACCATCCTTCAACCCTCCTGACTGGAGGGTTGTAATTATATATCCATTATTTGCTGATTCATCTCCATCAAACAGATGTCTTTGAAGTACTTCCTCAGAATCCTGCATACATTCTCTGGTCTCAGTATTTGCTTTGTCCTTCTCTTCTTTCACCACTTCATCTCCGTCTCTCTCCATCTGCCTCCCTGCTTCTCTGGGCCACCTCTGCACCTGGAATGGAAACAGGAACTGATCCTCCAAAATGGATTCCATTCACAACAATGATGATTAGGGGCAGTCCCCTTATGCCCTGGCCAAATTTCTCCTATTAGTATAAATCACCCTGGGTCTCCTCTAAAAAGAAGCCATGGGTCTAGTGGGAAGTAGATAAATAAAATAAGTAAGCAAAGGTTTGAGCAAAGGAAATTTACATGACTGCATAAAAGTCTGAAACTATATTTAGAATTTAGAAATTTGAAGAACATCTTTTACAATGAAAACTGTGAGGTACTTAGTAAAAGTTGAGCAAGTAGCAATCGTGATACATGTAGTCATTTAACAAACACTCAGACAATGCATTTATTGCTGTAGAGGCAGGGAGTATAATCTATGTGTAGAAGGCCAGTGCTGATTCAGAGGTGTTTGTAGCTCTTTTCTTTATAGCAAGATGAACCTTTACTAAGCATTGTTTTACTTTGCTTTTAAATGCTTCTGAGACCCTTTCTTATCTGCCTTCTGGTGGGACCTGGTTCTAAATTGATGGTGCTAGCTGTGAAAATGCCCTTTCACCTGTTACTGTTTTGAATGTAAGCCTGATGGGTGTAATGTTTCCCTAACATAGAACTTACTGTACTCCCTGTGGTGCTGTGACCCCAAGATATAAGGGGTACAGTGAAACCCTTTGTTATGCTGCAGTCTTCATTATATAACAAGAAACACAAGTGTATACCATATGTTTCTGTGCCCTATTTGTATCTTCTGATACCTCTGTGGCACTCCTTTCTACATTTTGTTAGGGGAATGGTGCTTTGCCTTGATGCCCACTGTGGTGCTGTGATCCCCTGGTGTTTTAAGGTGGTGTAATGCCTGTTCTTGCATGGTGTTTCACACTGTACGACTGTTATGCTGTGATACACTTCAGCTGTGCCCCTAATTCTAATGGGAGAGGAGAGCACATGACATTTCATCTGTACTCCAGTACCATTGACTGTAATAGAAGCTGGCCTTACTTCATGTGCTGTAAATATCGCAATTTGTAAAGAAATTATCATGGATCTTACCTGTATTTCCCCTC
>NC_056743.1:1893109908-1893112408 GCF_019279795.1 Protopterus annectens | reverse complement strand
AGTTGTCGGTATTGTGTGTTTTCGGTCGTTTGGTCTCGGTGTTTTGCGTGTCAGCGAACTGGCGTTTTGGTCAACTAAAGTAGACCTATATATATATATATATATATATATATATATATATATATATATATATATGTAGATGTTTGTGTGTGTGTGTGTGTGTGTGTGTGTGTGTGTGTGTGTGTGTGTGTGTGTGTGTGTGTGTGTGTGTGTGTGTGTGTGTGTGTGTGTGTGTGTGTGTGTGTGTGTGTGTGGCTGTGTGTGCGTGTCTGTGTGTGTTTATGTATATATATATATATATATATATATATATATATGTATGTGTGTGTGTTTGTGTCTTCAGATACACATACCCCTTCTACTTGCAATATAAGCTACAAACCTACAATTAATAGGCCAACTAACTCTCTCCTAGTCTGTCATCTCAATATTAGAAGCATTAATAACAAGGTACATGAATTGCATGCACTTCTGGATGTCCACTCCCGTGAGATTCTCTGTTTATTTGTCACCTGGTTAAAACCTAACACTAAAGACAATGAAGTGTTACCACCTGGGTACAACATATACAGGCTGGATTGTGCTTCGAGGAAGGGGGGTGGGGTAGCTGTACTCTATAAATTTGAGTTGAATGTCACCATAGTTGTAATACAACCACCTCAGTATAATAACTCGGATATTCTTGCCACCAAATTGCAACTTAATAAAAATAAATGCATTAATATCATCTGTATGTACATTCCCCCAGGTAACAATATATCTACATTTGAAGATATCCTGCACTGGCTATCATGTCACTACCCCCAAGAAATTCTACTATTTGGAGACTTTAACATAGACTGGGGCACCTGTTCCTCAGAATCCCCAACCACCCATATTAACCTGCATGCATTTACACAAATTATATCCACGCCTACCAGGATAGGTAAACCCAACCAAAAAGAAAGTATACTTGACTGGGTACTCATAAACAGTCACCCCCAACTGTACACCTCTGGTACCCTCCTTGATGGCCTAAGCGATCACCTTCTCACATATGTAATTAAGCACAAAACCATTAATTCCCAACAACCCTTACTCAGAAGGGTTAGAAACAATAAAAACTTTGACCCTGCCAAATTCCAACAAGAACTAAACTAACTGGTCTATTCTAAAACACCTCCCCTTAGAGGAAGCAGTAGCATACTTTAACAACAAATTCCTTGAGATCCTTGATTTGAATGCACCTGTTCGTTCAAAGAGAACCAAGGCAAAAACTGCGCCATGGCTTTCTAAAGAGTCTAAACTCAAAATTACCCTTAGAAACAAAGCATGGGCTTTATGACGTTCTTCTAAAGACCCTCAAGATCACATTAAATACAGGCAATCCAGGAACAAAACCAAAAAATCAATTTTACAAGACAAAAAACAATACTACTGTAATTTACAGACAGTAAATCAAAATAACCCTCAGAAGTTTTGGGCAGGTTTAAATAATCTACTACATCCTGGACAAACTTCAACCCCAATCCCTGCTGCTACTATTGATAAAACCTCTGAAGATCTTTCTGATAGTTTTAACCAATTCTTTACTGAGACAATTCAAGCCCTAGCTAGCCAACTACCTCCTAGCTCCCCTGGTCCTGAAAGTAGCACCCCTAGAAACCAACTCGCGTTCAACTTCCAACCAGTCGCCACTTCACTTATCCGTACCTTGATCAAAAAATTAAAACCCACTGCACTTTCTGCTGATCAACTCCCTGCCGAGTACCTACAACAATCAGCTGATGCTATTGCTTACCCCGTCTCAATACTAATCATTCGAACCATAGTAGAAGCTAAAATTCCCACCATCTGGAAAATATCCTATGTAATCTCACTTCACAAAGAAGGCAGCTCTACTGAATTTTCCAATTATAGGCCAATAGCTATACTCTCTCCACTTGCAAAGATTATGGAAAAATGTATTCATAGACAACTCATGCACCACCTAATCCAGAATCACCTTATGGCAGACACTCAGCATGGCTTCCGTCCTCATCACAGCACTACTTCAGCCCTCCTAGCCTTTACCAACACCATAAACCATAATCGCAACAATAATTATATATCCTCAGCCCTCTTCTTGGATCTTTCCAAGGCATTCGATATGGTTGATCATCAACTTTTAATCCACACCCTGCAAACATTCTGTCTAGATACTGGAGCCCTTCAATGGTTTCAATCCTACCTGAATGGTCGACAGCAGGCTGTCCTCTGGCTGAACAAACTCTCTAACCTTCTACCTAACACCCTTGGAGTACGACAAGGCTCTGTACTAGGGCCCTTGCTGTTCTCCATCTTCATTAACGACCTTTATACTGTCATCCCAAAAGTCAGCTGTATCCAGTATGCTGATGACTCTACTCTGATTTGCTCAGCCACATCTCCAGTAGAGTTATGGTCAGCTACCCAGATCACCTTTAATACAATAGAAAACTGGCTTTCTGAACATCGTCTGATCCTAAATCCCAAAAAAACT